>NC_045595.1:142225751-142528781 GCF_009762305.2 Zalophus californianus
GATTTTCCCAAGTATGGCTGGCTAAACTCATGAAACAAAAATGCACCAGAGTGTACACTCCCTGGAAGTAAGATTAAGATCCATTGCATCCATAGGACCGTACTGTCTACATCTAGGAGGAAGAAGGTCCCCAAACTTCACAGTCCTAGAAATCAAGACATGGGCACATAGCGTTTTTATCTTTCTATAAAATATTTTATTGGCTTTGGCTTATTGCCAAAAGAATATATGTTTATTGTAAGTAATAGTGATAATATGTGTAAGAAAAAGAAAGTCAAACTGGTTGTAATCATAGCACATCCCTTCTTAATAACCATTCTCTGCTGGAAGCTCACATTTTGGCTTGCATCTGAAGAAGGCTAGGAAAGCAAATCAGGTAGCAAGGGAAAGGGGAGGGCGAAAAGACGGGGAGTCCTATTCATTTAGGGTTCCATGATTCCATTAACCTTCCGATGCTTGAGAGCCTCCACACCTTCCAAATTAGTCTCCACTCTCATTTCTACCATTGAAAAAAATAGAATGTATCTTATTAACCACACATAAACATCTTCCATTAAACTGCTCTGAAGCTATTACTGTTGTTAACACAATTAATGGACTGTCAACGTCAAATGCGAAACCTTTTTCTGCTGGAGAGGCAGCAATGACTTCGTGAAACCGTTTTCTGTGCTCTAGCAGAAAAGGAGGCATTCTGGAAAGTCACTCATTCTGCAAACATCGCGGCCTGTGAAATCTGCCCAAAAAAGAGCTGATCATATGCCTGTTATCCCAAAATAGCACCTTCCTCCATTATGCCGAGGTTCAGCGCAAAACTGACTCATGCAGCTCCGGGACCGCTGCCAGAGCAGAGCGGCCAGCAGCAGCCGGACTGCAGCAACAGGCAGGCGCGACACCTGGCGGGACGGTGCACGGGGCCCCAGCCAGGACAGCCAGAGCTTCCCGTATCCTCCTCAGGAAAGGAGAGACAGCTTACTAGGGTTCTTGGGGCCTTATTCCAAGAAATCTGTCACATTCAGATTCTGCCTCTGAATCTGCTCCCTGTTCGAGGTTGCTCCCCCTGGACCGTCATTTAGCTTCCTCACGTGCCTGCACTTCTTTCTCCACACCAAGCAACGCACTTAGCTTCTGGGTCACACCCAGCACCAGGTCCACCGCTCTCCTCCACAACAGACCCAGGAGCAACGTGGGTGTTCAATCTGTCCCCCTCCACCAACGTCTGCGCCCCCCCAGAGAGGTCTATCCCTGAGCGCCTCCAGACTCGACTTATCTTCCCTCCGCCGAACCCTCTCAGTGGCCCTTAGCCCTGTTTCTTTATATTGTGTTGTAATATGCTAGCCTCAGCAGTCGTCCTCAGACACCTCTGAGTTATCCACAGTGCCTGGTATGTGATGGACAATTTGCAAGAATAGTGAGGATAAGTTAGGAAAGGATTCATCATGAACCCACCCCCTCACCTCCCTCCGCGGCCCCATAGTGATCCAGATCCCGGGTGGAAGCTGTTAATAAACACTATTTCTATTTCCCTTCCTCGTTGGTGTTCCTTTCTTCTTGAAAGTACTTTTTTTTTAATTTCAGATAATGAGCTCTTTTCCTGCTTCCATCCCTCCAGATCATAAAACTGACAACCTTCTCTAAATGATTCTTGGTTCTCAACACTTAATTAGATTTTCTTCCCTGAGTGCCCAGTTGATCTTCCGGAGGCCCATTTGAGAAATTCTTGCAACGGGGGTGGGGGGGCTGGGGGGGGTGGAATCCACCGTGCTCAAACACAAATGCAAGCTCTATCTATCTTTTGTTGTTTAATGATGCCGGTGAGTTTGCAGGGGATTTAGGAGAGAACAATGACCATTAAAACTCATTGGAAGGACATAATAAAGGAAAATGTGCCATTATAAGAGCACTAACTTTTTTTTTTTAGCACTAACTTTTATAATGACTAACAGAACCCAAAGGAATGCAAAGTTGGCATGTATGGCATTTAACATCTTTATTTAAATTTGAGGATTCTTTGCTGAAATTATACACCAAAAAACACAACTCACTGGGTCAAAATATGCGGTTACACAGTGCTACAAACTAGCCTCTTAAATTATTTTAGAAATTTTCTATAAGACTACCTTAATAAGAGCTATAAAAGTACTCTGTGGCTCATCCCAATAATTCATACCAACAATTCCATTTCTTTATGTAAAATTTAAAACACAGAGGGATTCACTGACACCACAAGGCCACTTTAGAGAACATGTTCAAAGCCTACAGAGAAAAAATACAGACCCCCTCATGGTCATCCTTATAGTTTTATTACTTAACATATAACAGATTCTTAATAAATATTAGAAAGAGGCAGAGAGAGAGAGAAGGAAGGATGATAATATATAGCTCTAGGAACAAAGAAATTGCATTTAGAAAAGGTGTTTCTGGTACCTGGACCAACCAAGGTCTGAAGTAATAAAGGTGTAATACTAAAGAGTTCTATTCTACATTCAGTGGTCAGATGTAGGAAGGTACTTTTGGGAAGATGCGTCCTTCTTTTCAGACAGGGGTTCTCGTACTCAATGCTTATGGAACATAACCGTAGACTGACTTTAAACAGAATTTTGGGAAAGGAGGGTGGTGGTGCCTTGTGTAGTTTAAAAGGAAAAAAGCAGAGTCAATATACTTGTTATAGTTAATTTTATGAGTCAACTTGACTGAGCCACAGGGTGCCCAGATATTTGGTCAAATTATTCTTGGTACTTCTGTAAGGGTATTTTTGGATGAGGTTGACGTTTAAATCAGTAGACACTGAAGCCATTTGTGGGCGGGCTTCATCTAATCAGTTGAAGACCTGAATAAAACAAAAGGTTCACCTTCCCCTAAGTAAGAGAGAATTCTGTCAGATGGCCCTCAAACTGAAACATCAGTTCTTTCTTGTGCTACAGCAGCTTCTAGCCCTTCGTACTTGAAACAGGACATTGGCTCTGTGGATTTTGGACTTGTCCAGTCTCTATAATTGCATGAGACCATTCCTTCTAGTAAGTCTCTTTATGTATAAATAAAGTTTATGTATTTATAAATATATGTTGTAAGTATATCACATATGAAATAATATATGTTATATGTTATATAGTATATATATTCTATTGGTTCTGTTTCTCTGGAGAACCCTGATTAATACAACACCTATTATTATTTATTTTTAAAGATTTTGTTTATTTATTTGACAGACAGTGGCAGCAGAGAGTGAGAGAAAGCACAAGCAGGGGGAGCAGCAGAGGGAGCCCAATGCAGGGCTCAAACCCTGGACCCCAGGATCATGACCTGAACCAAAGGCAGATGCTTAACCCACTGAGCCACCAGGTGCCCCTACAACATCTATTATTTTTATTATATCTACTAGACAATATAAAAGTCAGCAAAATATACAAAACATATAAAATAAACAAGACACAAAGACATTTTAAAGGATCTGAGTTTAAAAAGATAAGCACTGCTGGTATGTCAGCAACATTTAGTCAGTAAATGTCACTTAATCCTCATGTGAGTTAGGAGCAAAAGTGCACTGACAGGTTTAACCCACTTCTCCTTCTTCCAGCCTCTCCAGCCTCAGGTGCACCTGAAACAGGGCCCCTGCCTAGTCACATCCTAACGGAGGATCGTAAGAATGAGGAAAATGTCTGTCTATCCAGATTAAACACTACCATTGAGCCGTAAAGCTAGTGGCTCCATCACTGTGTTTTCAGAAGGGATCAGATAAAGGGGTCAGATAAATGAGACTCATACTTTGGTGATTCCTCTGTAATATGTAATTCTACCTACTTCTTCTAATACATAACTCTAAAACTCAAGAGGAGTGTAGAGGTTAGCCAGATAATATTGTTTATTTTGGACATGGAGAAACCAAGTCTCAGAGAGAAGAATATGATCTGCCTGTGCCACACAGCAATCATGACCAGACCTGTAAAGCCCAATATATAAATGTAGCCTACATTCTTAGCATGTCTTCAAGTCAAGAATTAAAAAGAGTGTGGTTGGAAGCTAATGAAAACCTAAGAATCTGACCCCTTCCAAAGAGATTTTGCTTAAAGCATAAGACCAAGAAAATAAAATCCTGAACCTCTCGGCACTGCCCATTTGGGGAGTGGCTCTTCCACTAAAAAACTGTGCCACCTCCTGTCATTGCAACCAGACTCCCTTAATAGAGGCCATCATAGTATCCCCTTCAAATACCTGCACTGGTTCTCCATAACTTCATGTGGCAGAAGTGCAGAGGAAAGGAGGAAAAGTTCAATTAGCTTAAGGATGTACATAATCACAGCTCAACCTACTCCAGTGACACATATTTAGTGAATACACAGAAGTACAAGGCACAGTACCTGACAGTAGATCAAAGCCATCTAGAAGTAAATCCTCTAGCTTTCAGATGATGAAAGACCTGGCCAACATTTTGATAGCAATCTTATGAGAGACCCTGAGTCAAAACTACCCAGTTAAGCTATTCCCAAATTTTTGGCTCACAGAAACTGAGATTATGAATGCTTGTTTTAAGCCACTAAGTTTTGGGATAATCTGTTATATAATAATGGATAACTTATATATCAACAGATGAATGGATAAACAAGCTATGGTATGTCCATACAATGGATACCACTGAGCAACAAAAAAGGATGAGCCATTGATACACACAACCTGCTTACAATCACTAAACAATTACACTGAATGAAAGTACACACACACACACACATACACACACACACACACACACAAATACTTACTGTATGATTTCATTTACATGCAATTCTAGAAAAGGCAAGCTAAACAATAATGACAGAAAGCAGACAGTGATTGTCTAGAGATGGGGAAGAGGCAAAGAGGGGGAGGAGAAGTTTAAAGAGCAAAAGGGCTCGATTGCTGTATTCATTAATTTTACTGTGATGATAGCTTTGTGTCAAAATTTATCAAGTTATACACTTTAGTTGTGCACCATTTATATGTCAATCATACCTTAGTAAAGCTTAATAAATTAACTTTCAGAAAAGTGATCAAGACACTAGCCCCATCTTAGCTCACTCAGGTTTGGAATGAAGGATAGTCACTGGGCAGACAGCACAGCGCAGCGGCAGAGGGGTTAACACAGGGCATGGAGGAGCGGTTGGAAGTCCCTCTCTCTGCCTCCCACTAGAGGGCGTCCTCACCAGAGTCTTCTCTGGTCTTCCTTTTTCTTCTGTTAATTCCACTTAGTTATTAGGTTTGCCTTTGGTATCTCCTCCTAAACCTAGTTTCTTTCTAATTAAGACTGATATGTTGAAGATCAACTCTAGATCTCTTTTCAAGTGATTTTGGCCTAATGATGGACTTTTTGCTTTTCAAGTTATATATTTCCAATGTATTACTTTCAGGATTAAGAAGATTTAAATGGACATGTGAAGCAATTAGCTGTCACCCTGTAGGTACCTAATACATTGTAATTATTATGTTAGTATTGTCGTTACAAGTGTAAGGTTATAGTCTATGATAGATAAGAGAGGTAACTGGAAAGGCATAACTAAAGCTTTCTTTCATCAATAGTTTTGCTCTTCCTAATAGACATTTGAGAATTGTCTTTTCACCATCCAAGGAACCTTATTTTTAATAGCCAAATAATCAAATAATCAGGTCACTGTGGGAAAGGGGTGAGTTGGGGTTAACCATTAACAAACCATTTGGAAGGTCAGATAGTTGAATAATGTTCTTTTTCGGAACCTTAACATAGCCTTTCTCCACTAAGGAAAAAAAATCGATGTTGCCTTTGGGTTAAAAAAGTCAAGCACAGGGAGAGAAGACTCCCTGGTTTTATAATTTGTAAAGCAAGTTCACATTCCCCACCTCCATTCATCTGTACCAGCACTGTGCTGTAACAAAGGTTAAAGGACTGTTACCCCATCTTACAGATGAGAGAGCCCACAGGAAGTCAGAAGAGGTGACTTGCTGAATCCCACCCAAGCTAGTATTAGAATAGCGGACCCTGAATCTTGTACATTTACCATAGCACTCAAATGTTTAAAATGTAAGACTGATTAGGAAAGAACATGAGATAAGGAAGTACTGTGTGACTCAAAGGAAAGAGCAATGTTTTATAAAGGTATGGAGGGACCCATGGAAAAGTATTATGTGAATACTATGGACTCTACATATAAAAAGAAAGTGATTAAGTAAATCATAAATCATAATTAAATCTATCACTGGATCCTTTAGGAGTACTTCATTAAATGGGGAAAGTGCTCACATTTGAATAATATTAGGTTCAAAAGGCAGAAAAGAAAACCAGTTGAGTCCCAAATCTGTTAGGTGACAGGGGTGGAGAGAGAGAGAGCTCAAAACATGAATGGTAGCTATGTTCCTTCTGGTGTTGCAACCATAACTGGTGTTTTATTTCTTTATTCAATCTTATGCTTTCTTACTTTGAACTATGGACGTATAGTGTTGTCCTTAGTGCAAGACAAAGAATTAGTTTTCAAATGAACAAATAGTTCTGAGAACCAGAGTACATGATTTCCTAATGTTTGGCCCAGAGTACAGCTAAATCAATTCTAGCAGCAAAATCCTCACAAAGAGTGTGGGTAACAAACTGAAACCCCAATCCTTCCAGATTCACCTGGAATACTGTGCATTTTGGCAATGCTGGAGAGATGAAGCTGGAATAGACTTAGGAAAAAGCTGGGACAGAGAAGAAAGGAAGAGGAAATTTTGCCATATGGCAGAGAAGAACTCATTTAAAAATCAGGAAGCTTCAATGGAGATAAATCAGAGATGAAGGGCGTCTGAGTGAAGGAACTGAAGTTAATACAATAGTCTATCATGTATCTGAATGTCTGAATCCCACTAGATTTTAATCTCTCTAATAACAACTGTTTATTCATCTTTTTATTCACAGGGATGGATGTAATACTGGCAAACAGGAGGAGACTGAGTTGAATGGTAGTTTATAGGTTGAATACACATGAATTTGTCCAATAAATCAGCCCTAAAGGAATGTTTCCATTAAAAAAAAAAAAGGTCTTTTTTTCATGGCAAACAGTGATTGTGAGTAAAGAGCTGGTCCCAAAAAAGGGGGTAGGCAGATAGCAAGGTCTGGTAAGAGGGGTCCTGGGGTGGGGGGATATCTGAAAATAGCGATATCATACAGTCACTTCATGAAGGATGATCGTGTTCTCCGTGATAACAAAAATACCTCTTTGCTACATTTGTCTGAAAAAAGAAATTCAGACCTTACTTACCTGTATTAGATCAGAATAATAACAAGTAATAATAAAGGTGATCACTGTGCCATGCACCACTCTAAACACGTTATGTCTGTTAACTCACTTAATCTTCCCTGGGCTCCCTGTCAATAGAACTATTATTCTCCTTCCCATCCCCTTCATTGTACTACTGAGGGAACTGAAGCATGGGAAGGTTAAATGATTTGCCCAAGGTCACACGGCTAGGAAGTAGCAGAGTCAAGATTTGAACTCAAGCCTTCTGGCTCTGGAGTCTGCATTCTTAACTCTTTACTGTCTTTCAAGAGAAAACAACAATGACAACATATAAACCCATGTGGAAACCCATGCACATATGAAAAACTCATCTGTTAATTGCTCTCATTTCTTTTTATTTTATTTATTTATTTATGTTTTTATTAACATATAATGTATTATTTGTTTCAGGGGTACGGGTCCGTGATTCATCAGTCTTACACAATTCACAGCGCTCACCATAGCACATACCCTCCCGATGTCCATCACCCAGCCACCCCATCCCCCCACCCCTATTGCTCTCATTTCTTAATGCTATGATAGTTTTGCCTCTCACAGTAAATCTGTAAGCAGGAAGTGTGTCTTCGCTTTTTACCCCCTTTAACTGCCATGATATCCAGTACCGTTAAAACCACACCAGAGATACAGTTCTGCCATGAAATGTCTAATCTTTATATGCTTGACATTCACATTTCTTTTGCAAATACTACCCTTTCCACTCAAATTATCACATGTAAAGAAAGAACAACTCTCCAGACAATTAATAAGAAAATAAGAACTGGGTCACCATATGTGAAACAAGTTGGGGATTTGATTTTAGCTCTCCTATCACTGCAAAGTGAGTAAGCTCATATTATTTCCACCTGCAAAGGAACAGCCTTCATGAACTACATTTTCATCACACAGACACACACATTCACTTTCTGTAAGAATGCTCAGCCCATCTGCTCACATTTAAAAATACAAATTGAAGACCTCCCACGCTTGCCTTGGTTTGTAAAATGTCTATCACCAAATCTTTATTCTAAGACTCCTTTAAGTCTATGATTTCTTTTCCTTTCTCTTCCCTTTTAATGGCTTTCACTAGTTTTCTTTCAAATACCTGACATTCATCATTAAGGTTTTCTGTAATAGAGGGTGATCTTTAAGTACAGGGTTTCAATGTTACTCTCATCTACATGTCTTCATTTTGAGGAAATTTTTGTCACTATTTGGAAAACTTGCTACTAAGTCTGTTTCCAGGAAGGAAAGTTAGGATGGATGGTCTTTCTCCTCAAGGTACAAGCCTTGATTACAATAACACCATGAAAAACAGATCTTAAAAACACAAAACAAGAAAAGACAAAATTGTACAGACAGCTCTTATCTCTATTTAAAGCTCATTCCCTCAAGATACACTTAAGAGCTTGAAACTAAAATGTGCATACATGTTTCTGCAAAAACTTTGCTGGAGTGTATAACCTCTCTGTTCCCACAGAAATATCCCCTCGGGTTGGCAGCCTTAGGACATGCAATGTATCCACATTTCTGTAAACCACATTTTATTCTTCTAAAAGCCTCAAGCTTAATGTATTCATCCATTCTTTCTTTCATCCATTCACTGATTCATTCATTCAGTTGAAGGTACTGCAAATTCATTTGATGGTACTGAGTGTCATTTGCTGAGCATTCTCATACGTGACACAGAGATGACAGATCATGCTCACTGACCTCAAGGAATTTACAACCTAGGGAGTATGGAAGACCAGCACTGGGTCTTCTGACTTCCAGCTCAGTGCTTGCTTTTTTCTTTTTCTTTAAAAAAAAAATCTGAGACCTGCAATGTTGCGGCTGAATTCTTTACATGCATTCTTAACTCCCTTTTGTGAAGGTACTTTATGCAAGATCTTATGCAATGAACCATTTCAAGTTCCAAACAGTGTGCCATGTCCCCAGCTGCAGAGGTAACTGCCAACGTATGGTACTAGGGCAAACTGCTGGAATTTGTCATGGAGTCAAGATTTCTGCATTTTGCAAAGGTTACTCCAATTCTTATTTTTAAAAAAATGTGATCAGAAACTAAAAACTGCTTCAAACTTTCCTTGAAGTCCAATTGAAGGATTTTTTCCATGGAACAGGCTTTGCTAAGGGAATGTGCCATAATATTCAAACATGAGGCCTTAGAGTATGCCTCCAAGTCAGTTTATGCCTCCTGAGGGCAATTCTATATGTGAGGCTTTTCAATAAATGCTTCTCAGTAAAGAGCCTTAAAGGGCACTAATTGATGTTGGTGATGATTTAATCAGGCATGGGGCTGTTTATTTAAAATACACAGTACATTTGATACTAAGCAAATAATCAGATATATATATAAAATGTCTATTAAAATGTTCTCTTTCTATCATAGAGAAAAACTGGATACAGTATATTCAAGGAGAGGAGACTGGTTAATTATGAGATTCTAATTACATAGATAATTGTACTGCCTTTTAACATTATATAAAATTCCAATGATGTGAGCCAATAAACACAATTTATGACTGGATAAATTAGGTAGAGAACTATATGATCTAGAATGTGTTAAAATATATTTCAACACATCTTTTAAAAGAGACAGGAATAATATATGCAAAAATGTCAGGAATGTTAGCTCTAATCAATGAGAGATCCCAAAATTCCTCCATTTTGTCATGCTCTCTCTAATCAAGGTCTTCAAATGTTCTGTCCCCCATATTGAAACACTCACTCTCATTTTTTCACTTAAAGAATGTGTACTCACCCTTCAGCCACCCACTTAGATCTCACGACCACCCCACTGACTCCAGCTTATCAGGAGCTCCTGGTGCATCTTCCCATGGCACCTTGCACGTGGCCTATCATATCTCTATCACACCCTTTCGCTGAGAGATAATTACCTCCTTGAAGACTTCTGCCATGTTTATTCATGTTTATACAGACAGAAGTGGTCTAATCTCATGACTCATATTCAAAACAAATATATGAAAAGAGTAAATAAATTGTTTTATTTTCTCCTTATCACTTTTCTGGGTATACATATTTTCTTCAATAAACATCTATTTCTTTTGCAAGTCAAAAAAGATAAATGTTCTAAATGTTGTCATTGCCTTTGGGAATCTTTGTTACAATTTAAATGAAAACATTTTAGAAGGATTCAAAATTTTCTATTCTTCAGAGCTCAAATGGCCCAATGGCTTCCTAATTCATCTAAGGAAACTATAATTCAAAATTTCCCCGCATCTTTCAGAATCTAAATGGCATGGTGAATTTTTTTTAAAGATTTGTTTATTTATTTGTGAGAGAGAGAGAGAGAGAGAGAGAGAGAGGAAGGGCAGAGGGAGAGACTCTTCAAGCAGATTCCCCACTAAGCATGGAGCCCAAGAGGGGCTCGATCTTATGACCATGAGATCACCACCTGAGCTGAAACCAAGAGTCTGACGCCCAACCAACTACACGACCCAGGTACCCCAGCATGGTGAATTTTTAATTCATCAATGTGCTAAGCACATTTACTTCTAAAACACCATCATGTTGAATTAGCGAAAAGATTATGAGCGCTATGAATACTGCCTAAAACTGTGAATGCCTTATTCTCTTTGGAGTATTCAAATATTCTGATGGACTCAATGTTTACTCATTGACAAAATTTCTGTTACATTTGTACTTGTTCAGAGTTTGTGGGAAAATAAAATAAAGCTAGGTCGAGTTAAATAGAGTCCTTCTGAACCCTTGACTATTAGACAGTTATATATAACTGTGTGGATGCTAAACTGCGTTCAACATAATTTACCTTTGCATTACGATTTGCCATTTTATTTCAGAATTATTCAAATTCTGACAGCTTTAAAAATAGCTTTAAGCTTTTAAAAATAATTATGGCTATATATTTAGAACCTCTATAAAGTTGTTTTTAGGCTCCTAGGACTATTAATATAAAAAACAATTTTATGCTGTTTTTTATACCTCCTTCCAAAGCACATTCCATAAATACGAATGGGAGTAATTGGCCTATAAAAGAGGAGAAAAAAAGATTTACATTCTCAAAGTTAGGGTCTGTGTATGGTCACTTATTCTTAATCCTGGATTATTATTTCCCAGCTTAATTCACAGCTTAGCAAGCTAAGAGGAGGATGAGCTGGCCCCTGACAAGAATGAGGCCTCTTGGCTACTAAGCCCTGTAAGGCCTGGTCTAGAACAAAGAGAAATACCATGTGAGAAGTGAGGGCAATCCTAAAGGTCTGGAGCCAGCATGATTGAGCGGCTTTAAAGCAAGGTGGAATCTTAGACCTGATGGCTGGTGATTAGAAGATGAGGCAGGAAATGCTTCCCCAGAAAATACAAGAAAGCCCCTGAGCAGAGATTAGAGAGGTTTGGGAGTGGACCAGAATCAAGGTGAAGGTGCCTGAAGTCAGGTCAAAGGCCTCTGCCTGCCCTCTAAGCTTCATTTGACCTCCCCCTGCTGGAGCTCCCGAAGGATACCCCTCAGACTCACCCTCGCCCTCCTTCCTTTCTTCTCATGCCAGCCTCAATACAAACACCAACGTTCTACATTCTGCATTCTTGTTTTTAATTTTAATTCTAGTATAATTAACATCCAATGTTATATTAGTTTCGGGTGTACGATATGGCGATTCAAGAGTTCTCTACAATTACTCAGTGCTCATCATGGTAAGTGCACTCTTAATCCCCTTCCCCTATTTTCCCCATCCCCCCAACCCTCTCAACCACCAGTTTGTTCTCTGTAGGTAAGGGTCTGTTTTTTTGCTTGTCTCTCTTTTTTTCTTTTTTTGTTTATTCATTTTGTTTTTTAAATTCCACAAATGAGTAAAATCATACGGTATTTGTCTTCTTCTGACTGACTTATTCCACTTACTCGCTCTTCATTCTTGACGCTATAGTGTTCTCATTCTGTTCCTCCTTCCTTTCCCTCTCATCACAGATAGCCTGACCCAAATACGATTTTATCTATTCCTCCATCTTTCCAAATGCTCCTCTTCCTTCAAGGTCTACCTCATACCTTATCATGCCAGGAAGTGACCCTTGACTGCTGTGGTTCACATTAATTTCTCCCATTTCTCCATCATTATTTTACACATTGTCAAATGATACTCGGTTGGCCATCTGACTATACACTTCCTCAAATGACACTCATCTTTAATTTCTCTCCAAGTCATCAGTGAACATGACTCTCCTTTTACTTCTGCTGTATTCTCCTCAGGGCCTAGCACAGTGTGGAAATGTAAAAGGCACACAAGATATAAGGTGACACATGCTGATTGTTTCATGATATTGGTGCTTAAAATAATTTATACTTTCTAAAGCATCCTCACAATATGATCTTTTTCCTTTTCTGGAAAAAAATATTATTGATCTAAAAAAATCTGAGTTCATAATCTCCTTTAGAAATACATAGAAACATCAAACAGCCTATGGAACCATGGGGGTGATTAAGGTATTTCTGAATTCAATAATTTTAGCAATGAGAGTGAGACTCCCATTGATGTCAGTTTGGTTTGCTTTAGTGGTAGTTTTGAGACCTTCTGAAATGGTAAGAATAGTTTTAAAAATTCAAGACTTGGATATTAAGTCATAAGTAACAGTAGAAACAGATAAAAAATATTTTGAATTTGCAAATGCCAAATCTGGCTTTTTCTAAAATGAATCAGGAAAAAAAAAAAAAACCATCCTTAACTTTCAGACCCTCTGACTTCTTCTTACTTACAGGTGCACTTCTAGGCCACACACAAAACCTGGTCACAGCCTAGACCACCTGAACCCTGGCTGTGCCCATACTTGGACAGGTACCTAGGGGAGGCATCACTCCCAGGATCAGACATCCTAACCCTGAATATCAAATTTAGCTTGTTTTATAGGCCTTAAAAATCTGTATCTGAAGTCATCATTTTGTCTTTTCCTCTGGTAATTTAAATTCTAGGGAAAATCTGGTCTAACTAGCTTCAAAAAGCCTGCTGAGCTGCTCTGAAGAATAAGGTTCTGCCGACTGAAAAAAAAAATCTGAGCTCATAATCTTCTTTAGAAATACATAGGAACATTAAACTGATATACCATGGAATCACGGAGCTGAATGATGAAGGTGTTTCTGAACTCAGTAAGAAACCATTTAAGGGATCCGGAACCAACTTTATCTCATACCAAATCTCCTCTGCCATTTCCTTTGTTCTTTTCTTTTTTTAAAGAAAGATTTTATTTATTTATTTGACAGAGAGAGACACAGCAAGAGAGGGAACACAAGCAGGGGGAGTGGGAGAGGGAGAAGCAGGCCTCCCGCGAAGCAGGGAGCCTGATGCGGGGCTCGATCCCAGGACTCTGGGATCATGACCTGAGCCAAAGGCAGATGCATAAGGACTGAGCCACCCAGCCGCCCCTCCTTTGTTCTTTTGTAGAAGGAGTAGAAGGAATAAACAATTACTGGAAGATGAGCCAGAGTAACTGTTCTTTCTCTGATAACTTTGTTAACCCTTCATATCACTGGTCATTGATGGCATGGCTCCAGATTCTCCCACCTGCATATATGGAAGATCAGTGCTTTTTCCTTGTCACATGGCAATTTTCTTCTGCGTCATGTGGAACTGCACCAATCCCTACATGAAGAATATTATCTGCATTTATTGTTCTCTATCCATGAAGACATAATGGTAAGAATTTTTATCTAGAAGTCACATGAGAGATCCCTGCAGGAAAAAGGTCCAGAGAGGGCTAGAGAACTACCCAAGGCCTCAGCCCAAGTCAGAAGTACCTCTGGGTTCAGGAACAGACTCCAATCTGTGGGTTCAGAGCTTGCGGCTCTTTACATCTAATGGGTCACCTCACTATTGCTCTCAATAGGGGATTGGCTTCTTTTAGTAACATACCAGAATTTCAGCCACATTTCTTGTATTTATTCATCCTTCATTCTTGACTTTACCACAAAAATTTGTACACAAAATCTGATCCCCATGCCCTACCCATCTAATTTGTACCAGCCTGTCCTGTACCGTCTGCTCCCCAACTGTCTTCTTATCAGCTTCCAAGATTCTTTCCTTTCTCTGTTCCCTCTGCTTGGCTAAGGCTCTTCTTTAGGTCCTGAGTCTCTCTTAGGCTATTACTCAATGTTGCTCTTCCTCTGTTGATGAATTCTTACAAATCTGCCAGCAGAATTCTGATCCTCCACAAAGAATGTCACCCCCATCTCCAGAAATCTCTAGAATATGACATCTGCTTTTCAACAGTTTACACCAAGCCCTAACTGGGTGCCTTGCTGTAGCCAGTAGATCAGTTAAAGACAAAATGCAGTTCTGTTATGTACAGGTCATTGCCATCCTGGAAACAAGCCTATTCTGTTGGATTCAATAGCAAGTGAGAAAAGGTCACTCTGTTTTCAATAAAGTAAGAGTGTCAATGGCAAAAGTAATTCAATACCTAAGGAACAAATTGCAGGCCCAGTCAGTTCTTTCTAGGTCAGAACCAAATAACCCATATAGAGTGCCTAACAAATGCTGGTCACTGTGATTCCTGTCTGTTTACATGGCTTTTACTATATCATTTTAGACTTCACAATAACCTTGGAGACAAGAGGCTATAACCCAGGTCTGTCCAATTCTGAATCTCTTTATTTGCTATAATATATAATGAAAATTTGTTTCTTTCCAGCTGGGGCTACTGTAGGGGGTAGGGGAAGCTTCAGGTATACAATCAAATCCAACTCTCAGTTGTGGTTTGGCACCATCTGGTGGCAACTGTCCTGCCCCACTTAAATGTTATGAGGAATTCTAGGCCCAGGACTGGTTGGGTCTTCTGGATAGCAACAGTGATTCTCATTACCTGTCTTACCAACTTGACCTAAGGAGATGGGACCTGCAGAATTCTGGAGTCTCCAGAACCCACTCTTCAACTCCCCACTTCCTCAAAAGGGGGTCACCTGCCATTTCCTGCCCTCCATGGACTCCCTACACATGCACTACCCTTTCCCTGACCACCAGGCAGCAATATTAATAACTGCAGGAGGAAGACTGGAGCCAATAGTCAATTGTGTTGTATGGAGATGAGAAAGGGATGAATGGTCTTACACAGATGGAATACTATGTCTGAGTTCAGCTTCACCGATGAAATCCCATGATGACTTACATTTAGTTGAATATATTTGTATATATTTAGTTGAAAGCTAGCAACATTTCTAATGGCTAGTTAAGAGAGTATACAGTAGTAGCTGTAATAATAGATGAAGATAAGATGTTGTAGAGATCCATTTGTTTCTGTTGGAAATGTGCATACACCCAGCCATAGACTAGACCAAACTTGTTTTCACTTCTTTTCAAATCATTCAAGTCCTGTTAAAGGTCTTCCTATTAAATTATTAACAGTTGTACTTCTTGTTAGTATGGTTTCCATTTGTACATATTTTCCCCTGTGTCTTTTCTCTATAAACCTAAAAATTCGTTATTTCACAAAGAGTCTAATGCAATGATTCTTAAACTTTTGGGAATCACTGACCTCTGGGGGGGGGTCTCCTCAGAATAATGTGTATAATATATATAATACGTTGCATTATATATACACACATTATAAAAACACAATATATACATGCATTATGTACACAAACTATATATCATATATAGTACATATTATATTTGTACTATATATATAATGTATACATGTATTGTACACCTGCACACACACATACATGGTATATCTTGTCTAAATTCTGGAGATTCAAATCCTATTTAAAAACTCTAGGTCTTAAATCAATTTCAGAATCACATTAAATCTTTGAGATTAATGCCAGCAAGGCATTGAAAAAGAAAAGTGCTGCTTATATTCTCTCCATCAAGCACTTCTCTCAATGAAAAGATATTACCTTCGGGTAGAAATGGAGCCACTTGACCTCCAGTGTAGAACATAGGTAGGAGTGGTATTCACAATGGTTACCAATCAGACCTCAGTGGCTCAGTCAATCAGAAGGGATGCCTTTAGTGCTCCAGCGAGTTCCTGGAGTTAACCCGTTTTGTTCCTGGACTCTGGAGGGTTGAAGAAGAGCACCCATGGCAGAGGCTAAGGTGGTGGCTAAGACAAGAGTCTTGGGACAGCAGAATATGGTTGTATTTCAATATTATAACATTCAGGACAGCAATATTGGTGGGTGGTCCCTAAATAGCAGCTCTGTGTTTAGGTATAATGATGAAGAAATAATTTCACACTCAAGATCAATTCAGGATACCCCTGCAAATGTGAGGAAAGAGAAAGAATTTTGCAATCCTAAAACCTTCATAGTAGACAAAGCCACCTTCACAGTAGATGGCTGGAAACGATAAGAAATAAAATGATTTTTGTCCTCCCTTTAGCTATTTAATTCAGTTTTTGCACCAGTGATGATTATCAGTTTTCTTTGGGCATTTATGATTTCCTTGGATTTTATAGCACTTTTTAAAAAGAATGATATATTAAGGAATATAGAATATGGTGTTATAATAGTAGAAAATTAAAATAATATGATAATTATAATGGTGCTATTATAAACAAAAGTAGAAGTTATTTTATAATAATGCCAACTTTTGTGCTTTAGACCACATATTGTGTGTGTGTGTGTATATATATATATATATCAACTCTTTTAATCCATGCAGCATCCTACCATGCAGGGATGATGATCTCCACATGAAAATTTTAAAGTTCAGAAAGTTAACTTACTCAAGTGTACACAGCTATAAAGTGGAAGACAGTATTCATGCATAGGTCTTCTGGCCTGAGTTCAGAGCTTTTTCTAATGCATTAAAATATACTGCAGGGCACCTGGGTGGCTCAGTTGGTTAAGAATCTGCCTTCGGCTCGGGTCGTGATCCCAGGGTCCTGAGATCAAGTCCCGCATCAGTCTCCTTGCTCCATGGGGAGCCTGCTTCTCCCTCTGCCTCTGCTTCTCTCTCTGTCTCCCATGAATAAATAAATAAAATCTAATATATATATTATATATATATGCACACTGCAATTTTGGGGGGGTTTCTTAATGCAGAAAGTCAATACATAAATCAGTATTCTAGAGATTAAAACATGAGTGAATGAATGAATGAATGAACAATATTATCATTTTATCTTTGTAGCAGAAGTATGTATTTGTGATCACTTCCTGAGATATGACACCAGAATCTTCCATACCCAAGTTCTGAGACTAAACAAGACATGATTGAAGTCCCTGGAAATCTGTGTCAACTTGGTACCAAGATCAAGAATTTCCTATTTTATTCATTCATTTTCAAAGCCTGGCCATACAATGTTGTGTCTAAAACATACAAATCAGCTGTTTACCATTAGAAACTAATTGCTACAGGAGTCAGTTAACAGACCATTTATATAAGCAGATTGTGCTAAATTCTCAGAAGATATAATGTTCTCAGAGACATGAAACCATAATGTTTTGAAATGAAAAAGTTCACTAACAAGAAGAAAACACTGCTCCATCTGTAGCTTGCAGCAAATTCTATTAGCCTATTTCCAAGCTTAAGCCTTATCAGCGGCTGGTGTGGCTGATACAGAGCACCTATTATGTAAGTTACACTGGCATGCGATAGGCGTCCTGGGCTGGGGGGAGGGAATGTCAACTGAGAAAAAGCTGAGCCAGGAAGTAGGTGAGATCCTCAAACTCACTGAAAGTCCCCAACAGAAGTAAGGTCCCGTAGCCACTGTCTGTAGTCCCTCGTTTTAATGAAAGTGTGAATGATGCCCAGCGGACAGAAATTCCTTCCTCAAGGTCACACAGTGGCTCCTGGTTTTCAGTGAAAAAGGACATTTTTAGGGAAAAGACTGAGCAAGCAAGTAGTACTTTTTATGGGGAAGAAGAGGGGGGTGAGGAAGGGAGACGGAAGAGAAGGAGTCACATTGTTCAGCACCTACCCTAAATCAGCTATACTGCAAGAGACTCACATTTCTCTTCTCTACAACCTAGAGGTTGCCATTGTTTATATTACTATACAGATGAGAAAAATGATCTTGGAGAGTTTTTTTAAATTGCCCGAGGCCACTAGACGATTAAGTGGTAGAGTGACTCTTAACATAGTGGATTCTGACCCTGGCTCTTCCATCTCTTCCACCCTACCACAGCACTCAATCTGAAACTCAAACTACAAATATCCACTTCATGCAAAAATTATGGAATGAGTGTTAAAGTCTCAATACTTTATTCTGGAACCGACATATGTATAGAACCAGGGAGGTGTATAGAATCAGAATATATAGTGGGATGGCATAGAGGGAATATAAAGAGAAAAGACTGAAAAAAACGAAAAAAATTTTAAAGCCTAGACTGCCTTGCACATTGTTACTACCTTCTAGAGGAGTTCATTCATTCTGAACACACACACAGTTCTCAGGAAATTACATCCTTACAATTCAAATTCATTTTTCCTCAACCAAAATTTGTGTAATATTGAATATATCAATAGGAACTGCAGAGAATTCAGGAAGATTTATTAAAATTTGAAGGTTTCTCTTTTCAGCAGCAAAGTAGTTTTTTTCCAGTAGTACAAAGAAACTGGATAATGAAGATGAGTATTCATTCCAAATCAAAAAGCCCACAGGAGTCAAGTGCTGCTTGAAATTTGTCAAAAATCGTTTACATATCCATCTTTAAAACAAATCACTTCTTTTTGCTGGAAAGCCAAAGATGGAGGTTTAGGTCACAATTACTCATGTTCTACTACATTCTGTAGCATGCATCCGGCAGACTATCACGTGTCCCTTGCTGCATTTTCTTGAATTATTGATTTTGTGAAATACAGACTTCTTGGCCTCAGATCTTAAACTTCTCTAAAAATGGCACCATCCATTTATGAATCTTGCTAAGGACTACACATACAGATAAATCAATGACTTGATTACTTGCACTTCCCTAGGCATGCCTATGCTTCCTCCCTCCTCTCCCGCACACTTGCTCTGACAGTTCTCTGCATCTCAAACTCCCTCCCCTCCATATCACCTTCTAACTAAACACCAGCCCATCTATCAGTCTCCTTAGTCCAATGGGATCTCCCCTCTCTGCTGTCTATTCGTATTCCTTCCTGCCTCGTATTAGAAAGCGCTCAGTGTGAGCCTGAGTATCCCACTTCATTTGGGGAGATCAAATCAGCCAGGACAGCAACATCTGTAGACCTGACAGAACCCGGGTCCTCGGCCAGCACCACCAGACCAACACAGCAACTCTTCTCTTGGAGGGCTACTATCTGCTCGCCAAGTGAATGACCCTGGGCATTGAAGGTTTCCAGCCAGCTCTTTGAATGGCTGGTTAGAGCCCTTTCATGGGTGGTAAAACAAAAGGACAACAACAAAAACCTAGAGGCTAAATTTGCCACTAGCAGGCGGTCTTGAGTTTCTTGACATGTCCAGCTCCCAGTTTTCATGCCTTAGAACAGCTGAGAGTGAAGGAAAAGAGATGAGAAGAGTTCAAATATTCTCATTGTACTGGAACTCAACCAGAAAATAGAGAGGTGCTGGCACAGAGGGGAATAGGTGATGAAGTAAGGCGAATGTGGCTCCCCGTTTAATCTGCCTTATTCCTGTCACCCAGTGGGCTTTAGGCCAGACCCTTCGCCCTGAGCAATGCCCCACAGTGGGCTCGTGCGTGGACGCCCTTCTCACTCCTCATTTACTCACAAGGTAAAAGTCTTTTCAAACCCAATGTGAGCAAGGCACTGTGCCAGATGATGGGGTGAGTAGTAGGAAAAGGTACAGTGTGGCTGAAAATGTTTAAACTGCAATAGCCAGAAAGCCCAATAATTTAAAGGAATTATAAAGTTTTTCTGCACAAGCCCTCTATTTTACAGATGAAGAATTTAAGACCTTGGGTTGGGGATGGGTGTAGGGGTGTAGGCAGAAAGGAAGCTCAGATTAGACTGTTTTCCCACAAGTCAAATCGGAAGCTATTATCACTTTCTTGCCACAGTACCAAATCTCAGTGGCTTAGCCAGAAAAATTTATAAATCCAACTAGGTGACTGCTCTTCCCGCTCTATTTTGCTATAGGCTATGCAGACAATAAAAATGGATTAAGCAGAGGGAAAATTCTCTATTAGGGCAAGTAGCCCAGGATACCTGAATACTCATCCCTGATTCAAGACTTTAGAATGATACCTGCTCCTCCTTCAACTCAACCACGAGACACAGGAATTTTGTCTGGAGTTGTTTAACCAGTGTTGTCTTAGTGTTGTTGGAGACTGCACACTTTTTACTCTGTTAAGTAAAAGCTCTGTTAGGATAAGTTCTCTTCTTTGGAAGAGGAGACTCTGTCCTTGTCAGCTGTCCCTGTCTTTGCTGGCATCTCCTGGGGCATAGTTCGAACTACTTGGTCTTGGGTATTGAATCTAATCTAGTACGCAGCTACCAGCATCTCTGAACACCCCCCCCCCCCCACCCATGAACCCTGGTAACAAATATTTACACACTGTGTTCTAGTCCTGGCCACAGATCCTTTTGGTCAGCGGGCTTTCTCTCCTCTTACCACTATTTCCTTCTCAAGGTTGTGGGAAATTTGGGGGTTGCTCACCATGCAGAGAGCTTAAGAGTCTGAGAAGTGGCCCCTTATCCACGGTTGCCAGGCTCCTCACCCAGGGATGCTCCTCTACCATCCAAGCATCATGTGGGATTCAGCCCTTCTCCTTGGGAGTTATAGTTGCCCTGCGGAATAGAATCTCTCTGCTCCAGGATCCCCTCAAAATTATCCAAGGGCCCCCATGTGCCTCTGATCTCCAGAGCTGGGTCTGAGGTAAAGGGGGAAGAATATTTCTTGGAGATTCACTGCATGTCACTTCAAGTCACAGCTCCTCCATTTGCTCCTTCCTGCCCTTTGGTATTTTATGGTTCTGACTCACCATCCAAAATACATCCAAAAGCTGATAGTCCCTCTCCACTCCACCCCTACCGTGGTAGTCTGAGCCATCATCATCCCTCATTTGTATTACTGCAATTGCTTCCTCTCTGATCCCTCTGTTTCCTCCCCTGGTTCTCTAGAGTCTATATTCAGAACGGCAGCCACAGTGATTCCTTTAAAAATGCAAGTTATATAACATCATTCCTCTGCTCTACAAAACCCTCCATGGGCTTCCCCATCACTCAGAATAAGACCCAAAGTTCTGATGTTGAACTGTGAAATCGTATACAATTTGCCTTTCTCTCTGACACTCTGCTCCAGCCACCTCCTGATTCAGGAGGTTATTTCACCCTCAATCTTACCTTGAATTCCTTAAATATTGATAGGGTAAGCAGCTTGTCTCTTAGGTTGAAGTCATGAAAGAAAGCAAACTCCAAGAAAGCAAAGCCGTTGCAATTTTCTGAAGGCTTCTGCTCAGGCTGTTCCCTTTCTTCAGACCCCAGATATCTGCCTGGGTTTTCCCTTGCTGTCCCCAGGTCTGATCAAAATTCACACATCAGGGAGACCAGATGTAAAACAGCAACCATACCCATTCTGTGACACTCCTTGTCCCTTTCTCTCTGCTCATTTACTCCCCATAGCACTTATTACCACCAGACTTGTGATTTGTTTATTCGTGATCTAATTATTGTCCAGCTCCACCCATCGGGATGTAAACTTCATGAGAATGCTTTGTTTTGCCCACTACTGTAGATCCAGAGCCCAAAATGTTTTAGATGCTCAAAAAGTAATTGTAGGATGAATGAATGAATAAATGAATGGGTGAATTCTAAACGAGGATTCTGCCAAACTTTGGCTCTTTCTATGCAAAGTCTATGTTTAGGAACTGGAAAAAAAATCCCATAAAAAGGCTGCATTGGGTTTCAAGACAGTTTCCTCTTAGTGTGCACTTTTAAAACTCTATTTTGAAATGCTAAGCTGCACATTGATTTCTTTGTTCTGGGTTGTATCTGCCCTCCCTCTGGGGCTTGAAAGATACTGACTCAATGGGTAGAAGGCTCTAGAACAACAAGAGAAAAAGCAGGAAGAAAAATCCTCTCTTTACGAAAATCCTCATATCACATCTCTCTACCTAAGAATGTTGTAATAAGGATTTAAATGTCTTTGGTCTTACTTTGCCTAGAAACTTATTTCATCCTCAATCTTACCTTGAATTCCTTAAATATTGATAGGGTAAGCAGCTTGTCTCTTAGGTTGAAGTCATGAAAGAAAGCAAACTCCAAGAAAGCAAAGCCGTTGCAATTTTCTGAAGAACACAGGGGGAGCTGAGACCCGAAATATCTGGTAAGGACATTTGAGCAAGAGACTGCCCTGTTAGCTCTGCCTTCAAAAGTTGGATAATAGGCTTTAATAATGAAACACTGAGTGCTTAACTGGACACAATGTAGAAAATGAATAGAATGAATGGCATCAAGTGATGAATAGAATATTTTTGGAGTTTGCAAATTCAATAATGGCTTATACCTGGATTGCAAGTTGGCAATCCACAGTTATCTCTCCTCAAGCATGTTTTATTTGGTCCATACTTGTTAATGGAAAAATTTCACATGTAAGTTCTGATTCTCAGTCTCCTTCAAAAAATGGAACATCTGTCATCCTTACTTGTTAAGAAACGTTATCCAAACATTGGAAATAACTCAGAAAGATTCCTACACACTCTTTCAGTCTTAATAGAGCATTGCTTAATAAGTCTTCCTAAGATTTATACAATTGTCTCAACCCTGGACAATCTAGGGCCTAGATGATAGGAATGCCATATTGCTTGATTTATGGCTTACTATTGATTAGGGCCAAGATCGTCTTTAAAGTGAGATGTTAACTTGTGGAAGATTGATTGCAAATTATCTTTGTCCAGTAGAAAAAACAATGCCATAGGTAATAGTTTTATTGCTCTGCAGGGCATTAACCAATTTTGTAACTAACTTAATCTTATTTTAGCATTCTTTCTTGTATTGACTATATAAATATGCCTGCCTCTCATTTTCTGCAGCTTTATGCAGCCTCTCATTGAACTACCTTTATCATCTTGCTAGTTTCTTATTAATGAACTTATTAATGAATTAAATTCATCTTCGACATGTATTCACTATATGTTTATAAGACAATCATGTTTTTATCTTTTACAAAATTGTATTTGGACCTGCTTCACATTCCTAAATGGTAGCCAATGGCTAAAATCATCAGTAACTACTAGCATTATGAAGGGTACCTCTCCAATTCAAATGTCCCTTCCTATTACTCCCTATAATCTTATTCTCAGCCCCCTCCCTCATTCATGTGTCCTTCCTGGCCTCTGTTAGCCTAGTTGTTCATAATTTCTGACTTGTACCTTAAGGTTTTAGTGGAACAGTGATTTTACACTTGAACATGCATCAGAATCTCTTGGATGGCTTATTAAAACAAAGTACTGAGCTCCGCCCCCAGAGTTTCTGACTCAGTAGTCCTGGGATGGTGGAGCTCAAGAATTTGTATTTCTAACAAGTTCTCAGGTTGATGCTGAACTACTATATAGGGACCACACTTGGATTTCATTGCTGTAGTGAGGAGGGAGATTGAGCTTGGTCTTGATGGGTGAGAAGATATGAAAACATTGTAATAATTTGGTAAATGGAATGCAAGACACAGTGAGGTAGATTTCATTTTTAAAAACTTAAAATGTGAGTTATAAAACATCAGGTAATTAACAGCTTTTCGTGTGATGCTTATTCCACTTGAGAATCAACTGTTGATGGTACTGAAGAAACAAAAAGATCAATTATTACACATTTATTATAAAGTCAAGACCCAGTTCGATGATTCCATTTTTTTGTTTGTCTTTGTTTTAAGTTCTTTGAATGCAAGAAAGTCCTAGTAGCCTCCCTGGTGTGGTTTTTAACATCTCCCCTTGGTAAGGGCCTGGTAAACACCTAGTGACTGGGATTGATATGTTTCTCTGTATTCTCATATTTCCAAAGCCTTTCATAATCATTACCTTATTCAGTACTCACATCAATTCTGTGAGGTAAATAGGGCATGTGGATGACACTACATGACAGATAAATAAGTTGAGTCTCAGAGGGGTCATGAGGCTTTCTCTAGGACACACAGCAAACATGTGGCAACACAGGGCTAGCCCTTGATCTTTAAAGTTGCTCAGCAGGATTATTTACTGATACACAGTGATGACCAGATTGATAATATCATGAGGGCTATGGTAAGCCAAAAGATTCTTAAATACAATTGGACTTGCAATTTATTTGCTCACAAATAGTAGAGAGCATCTATTTTACTAATGTGTGTGTGTGTGTGTGTGTGTGTGTGTATTGCATACAGGAGTTTGGCAGTGGCCACTTAGAATAAGGTAAAAATAGATTCCGTGCAAGCAATCAGTTTCAGATAGGAAAGGAATGTGCTGAACTTTCTAAAATTTAAAATTTTGCAAAGAGAGAAGATAGTGTGTGGAAAGGGGATGGATACTGGACTCAGACAAATCTCCACTCTGTCTCTGACCACCTATAAAACCTTGAAAAATCATCTCACTTCTACGAATTTTAGTTTTCTTGTCTATAAAACAAATCATATGTATGTATTAAAACCTTTACATTTCTCATAAAGACTAAGCAAAAATCCAAGTAAAAATAGGAATGGCCATATATAGTATGTATGCAGGGCCTTGAACACTAAGAGTACCCAAGGAGGGCTAGTTCCTACCTCCCCTTCAGTTCCTCGGAAGGGAAGGAGAGTTCACTGGGACTGCTAGGATTGAAACATTCCTAAAGATGTTGGGTGAACATCTATTGCTCATTTCCACTGAATTCTCACAATTTTGCTGAATTTTTCAGGCATCAAACCACAGCATATCCCAGAAATAGCAAATGCAAGCATGTTATTGCAGTCCTGATATAATTCACCATCGACTGCTACATTAACAAATCATCAGCACCTATTAGCACCATGGCAGGTGACTTAAATGGTTGTCAGGTGCAACATACTGTATTTTCATTTGATTGTGTCGTGGTGTGGAAATCAATGAGAAAGAACAAGGCAACAGCTTGAGTCACAAAGGAGAAAAAGGGAGAATGTCGGATGAATTGCATTCATCCAGGATGCAGAAGTGTTATACAATTGTAAGTGGCAGGAAAGGAAATATACATAATTACAGTCTGCATACAACTGGGAACAAATGGAAAGGGTGGCTGTGGTGAGGGAGAAAGAGAAGTGAAATCTGAGAAACTGGCCGCTCTGCATTCCAGACACAAGGAGATTTCCTCTGCAAACAGCGCCCTGGCTAGACTTCCCAGTTATGTGTATGACAAAGCAGAAAACAAATCACTGATTACAGTGCTGAACTCATCCTTAGACTCCAATACAACCGCAAGGGAAGTATCAGTTGGACGGCAGCCTGGCGTTTTCAGGCAAACAAGTCTGGGCTAGGTGGCATGCCTGGCGTAGCTACGTGCATTTCCTGGGCGTATGTGCTCATAAACGGTAAAGTGGGTAGTCAAGGTTGAGTTTGATTAGAACAGAGATATTAGAAAACACAACACTCTGTTCCCTATTGTAAGAACAGAGCAGCCTCCAGTTGCGCTGAAATTGACCACCCACAACTTCCCTGGGGGAAATGCAGTGGCACTTCTGTGACTTAGAGTAAAATATCAGCCTTCCCTAGCAACACTCATTACCGCATTTTTGCAGATGTGCTACAGTCTAAATTGTGTTACAGAAATCTAAGCAACTATACTTACAAAAGCCTAACGTTAAAGGCAAGAGGAGAAACAAGCTGCATTTCTTGTGCATTGTTGGAAGGGAATATTTAAATTGTTTGGGACCTAGAGGTTAGTTTGCTCACATTCAGCTACACTTAGTCCTTCTACCTGACTGATGTTTCGTTCCTTGTGTAATGTATAATAATTTCAAATATTCATTAAATGCTTAAGTGCTAGGGAATGAGAGAAGCATTTTATATGGATGACTATTCCCCCCTCTAAAGTACAAGCCACTCTGAAAACTGAAACGCTGGTTGATTCATTAGCTGGGGACATGAGAGGTTTTGGTTTTGATATCCTTACAGAGTAGTGTTTCTCAAACATACATATCTCACCCATACAAATCTCCTGGGATTTTGTTAAAAATGCAGATTCTGTGTCAGCAAGTGAGGTGTAGATCCTGAAATTCTGCATTGCTAAGAATGTCCAGGTGATGCCCTAGAGCACACGGCACAGCAAATAGCAGATGCTTTATAAATGTTAAATGGACAGAGCGAAGATCAAGGCACTTAGACTAGCCAACCATGCTCCCAATTCAAGGAATGGAATGGGCTAGACAGGTTTCCTCCAGCTCTCAATTATAACACACTGTTTAAGAATGTCAACTTTGGAATCCTATGGACCTGCGTCCGGGCCTGAACTTTTCTATTTACTAACTCTGTGACCTTGGATAAGTTAATTTCTCTAAACCTCTATTTTCTTGCGTATAAAATGGCTAGACTACCTATATACTACCTGTGTTACCTGTTAAACTGTACCTACCTCAGAAGGTAATCATGAGGATTAAATTAAATAATGCACTTTATAGCACAGTGCCTGACATCTGAGAGATAATAAAACTGGCAGCCAATATTAGTACTACTGCTATTTGCACAAGTATCTCCAATATCAGTTTCTTTTTTTTTCTCATAAAGATTTTTTTTAATCTGTACACCCAATGTGGGGCTTGAACTCACAACCCCCAAGATCGAGAGTCACACACCCTTCCCACTGAGCCAGCCAGTTTCTAACCTTAGTAGAAGGATGAAAATAACTTTGATAGGGGAAAGATTTACATATTTATTAAGCTAATTCCTATTTATTGAGGGATATTCTGAGCCAGATATAGTCTAACACTGAGGATACCCCTCATTTTAAAAGTCAGAAAAGGGCTCCTGGGTGGCTCAGTTGGTTAAGCATCTACCTTCGGCTCAGGTCATGATCCTGGAGTCCTGGGATCCAGCCTACATCTGGCTCCCTGCTCAGCAGGGAGTCTGCTTCTCCCTCTGCCCCTCAGCCCACTCATGCTCTCACTCTCTCTCTCTCTCTCTCTTGCTCTCTCTCTCTCTCTCAAAAAAAAAAAAAAAAATTCAGAAAATGACCCTGCCTCCATGTAGCTGACATTCTACTGGGAGGGGAAAACAATAAACAATTAAACACATAAATAGTGATTAATGATTTTTTTAAATGAAGCATCCATCCAACTATAGGACATTCTGGATAAAGTAAAACTACGGAGACAGTAAAAGATCAGTGATTACCAGGGGTTAAGGGGAGAGAGGAATGAATAGGCAGAGCACAGAGGGTTTTTAGGGCAGGGAAAATATTCTGTAAGATACTATAATGGTAGTTACATGTCATTATATATTTGTCAAAACCCACAAGATGTACACCACCAAAACTTAACACTAATGTCAATTATGGACTTTGGCGATTGTGATGTGTCAGTGCAGGTTTGTCAATTGCAAAAAGGTGCCGCCGCGGTACGGGATGTTGATAACAGGGAAGTAAGTTATGCTTGGGGGAGGGCAGAGGGTGTATGGGAACTTCTCTGTCCTCTCTGCTCAGTTTTCCTGTGGACTCTAAAGTGCTCTAAAAAAATGAAGCCTATTTTTTGAAAAAAATATATGTAAAGCAGACAGAAGGGGAGAGAGCACCTGGCAGGGGATAGGTAGGGTGAGGGGCATTGAGATATCGTGGTCAGGGAAGTTCCCTCTGAAGAGGTGGTATTTGCATAAGACTTGAATGAGAAGGAGGAGCCAACCCTCACTTCTTCCCTCACATTTTCAGCTCATGTTGTGTCTGTGGACATGTTGAAGGTGACACGTGTTCTCAGAGGTGTCAAGTGCAGTTAAAGTAGGCTGATGAGTAGGCTGCCATAGTGTTGGCAACTCAGTTTCTAAAGGGCAACATTTCAATAGGTACCTTCTGTGGAGAAGGTCTGTGATCCACCACGTGTGTGACTGGGTAAAACATGGCTGCTTATAAATATCTGGCTTTTCTAATTAAATCATTGCACATTGGTAATAACCGCCATTCACTTGGCGCTATCTAATCTATGTGCCGTGTACCTGACTCTCATTACCTCACTGATCATCAGAGGGAACCTATAACTAAAGAAGGTTATTCTCCTCTGCACAGGAAGAAATGAGGCTTAAAAAGTCATGTAAACTCGCGAAGTTCATAACAGTTCTTGAAAACCAGAGCAAAGATTTGAACCCAGGGGTCTGCTACTCCCAGGTCCAGGCTGACCAGCAAGCTTCCAGCAAACTTCAGTCTTCCCTCTGACTGCAGAGTATAAATCTTCCTCTCCCAAACTGTGTGCTCTATCTCAGAGCAATCTCAGGAGTAGGCTGAGTCAACCATGTGAATACGAACACTTATTCCTGGAATGCAATAGGAATGCAAAGACACAGCTTCAAGGACAACGCACACGGACATGCACGCACATGCCTACTTGGCCACACTTTTACCTTTCCTCTTCTGATTGCTTTTCCACAACGTTTGAAATATTTTCATGGTGGGGCACAAAAGGGGTCATTAGTTAGCCACTGACTACTAGACATAAGAAGCCTGCTATCTGGCTAAGGTTGGGTAAAAACCCATACCATGCTGCCTCATCCCAGCAGTTCAGGTGAAATCCAGATGTATCCAGGGAAAGCCAATTGGGGTCCTTTGGGACCGTGTCAGGGGAGCAGTGCCGCTCAGAGGGGAGCGCCAAGAGAGGGTGCTGCAATGTCACAGAAAGGAGATGGAGGCTTGGAACAAGAAGGGGAAGAAGGAGGAAGAACAGGTGGTATTTAGAGTTACTGCCAGAGGAGAGTTTTAGAGAGGTCAGGCTTGAGTTTTCCTCTTGCTGCTTGCTCACTAGAGCTTCAGTTTCTTTACAAAATGCAGACAGCAACACCAGAGTGAGGGGAAGCTAAATTCGCTTGCTATTACACACACCTGACACAGAGCACACTCCCCATATAGACTGGTTTCTTTGTTGGCGTAAGAGATTTTCTTTATTTTCAATCCACTGTTTTAAAGATATGTTGATTATTACTCCGGTTACTCCAGGCCATGCTTCATTAGTTTTATTTAAGCTCTTCATCTATTTCAATAGAATTTTGACAATTAAAAAAAAGACCTAAACCTTTTGTTGGTGGAAGTTTTCTTGTCAGCCCTCTCCACTTTAACACCAGCAAATAAGAAGAATTAACATTCCCTGAGCCCTTAACTCCCAGCCAGTCACTATCCTCAAGAGACTGAATTCAGCCTCACAATGATCTTGCTAGGGAGGTGTCATTATCATCCCCATTTCACAGATGAGGAAGCCGAGGCACAGAGGAAGAAGTAATTGGCCCAAGTCTCACATTTAGTAGGTGGTAGAAGTAGGATTCAGGACGTGACTCCATAGCTCCACAGTTTTATCAAAGAATATTTACCAGAAGGATAGGATTATGTACCAAATTTTGACACTTTGTCCCCTCATGAGGAGCCATCAATAGGATGCAGAGCCTGCTTTTTAGATTGGTACAGAACTTACTTTCCCATAACAGAATCTTCATACACTTCCAGTCAGATAAACAGTGCATATGAGAAGGGCCCAGACCACCCAGAAAACAGAAAAGGCTGTGAATTCCTTTTCTGACCTTCTGGGAAGATGCTTTTACATCTAGGAGCAGATAATTCCATTATTTCTACTTTACTGTGAACTTCAAAATTGCTGATGGTTAAATAATTCAGTCCTCTGGGAAAATCCAGGTTCCAGTCTGAAGTCTCTAACCCTATGCCAATTTGATAAGTGGTACAGACATAACGTGGTTCTTAGGTTATCTAAATTTACCACCTCTGAAAGATTTAATGCAGAAGGAGTCCAATTATGGCATGGTCAGTCCAACATATTCTGGCACGTAACCAGCTTAGTGAGGCAGGCTTAAATAGGAAGATACTAAAAAAAGGCATTTGGCAGAGCTATAATGGGCATCCAGCTTAACGGACAGAATCTGTAGTTAGTTGACTTGGGCAACTCTGTGTTCCTTCTGGTTAGAGCTTGTATCACTCTCTTCTGCCCCTAGGCTCCTGCTAATGATTGGGGTATAAATAGGTCAAATAAACTAAAATTCTATAAATTCTCTGCATTTGTTATATAGGCCTGGTGTGGTGATTGTGGAAAGGAATCATAACCTTGATCCTGCTTTAAGTGCTGAACAAATGATGTTCATCCAGGTTTTGAACATACTTGATCAGATCTCACACAACAGAGTTGTTTTTTTTTAATTTTTTTAAAAATTCAATTTAGCTAACATATACTGTATTATTAGTTTCCAGTAGAGTTCAGTGATTCATCAGTTGCATATGACACCCAGTGCTCATTACATCAAGTGCACTTCTTAATGCCCATCACCCAGTTACCCCATCCCCCTACTTCTTCCCCTCCAGCAACCCTCAGTTTATTTCCTATAGTTAAGAGTCTCTTCTGGCTTGCCTCCCTATTTTCATCTTATTTTATTTTTCCTTCCCTTCCTCTATGTTCATCTGTTGTGTTTCTTAAATTCCACATATGAGTAAAATCATATGTTGTTAGTCTTTCTCTGACTTATTTTGCCTAGCATAATACCCTCTAGCTCCATCCATGTCATTGCAAATGACAAGATTTCATTCTTTTTGATGGCTGAGTAATATTCCAGTGTGTGTGTGTGTGTGTGTGTGTGTGTGTGTGTGTGTGTGTACCACATCTTCTTTATCCATTCATCTGTCGATGGATATCTGGGCTCTTTCCATATTTTAGCTAATGCAGACACTGCTGCTATAAACAGTGGGGTGCATGTGCCCCTTCAAATCACTGTTTGTATCCTAACAAAGAGTTTCTTAAAACTAACCATAAATTGGGATTGAAGCATGGGACAAGGCTGTGTTTATAGGACTGCTTTTTCTCACTCTCCTTATTTCTTTATCCTTTCTCCATGCCCTACGGCTTATGATTATTGGTTCTTATAGCACTGGGAAGCACCTAAATCAGCAGAGGATCACAAACAAGGAGAAAGGATCTCATTCTGTATGGTGGCTGTCTAAGTTAGTATGATGAACACTGGCTGGAGACACTGTGTGTCTGCTCCATGATGCCTGCAAGCATCATGAGGTCAATGATACTTCCTAAAATCCTGCAAGTCAGCTCGGTTTATTCTTTCATTACACTACTCCCAGCTATTCAGGTGGGGGCAAGGTGCCGAAAGGCTGAGGACCTATAAAATTGTTATTGCATCATCTGATGCATGATTCTCAGTTGTTCTGAATGCCAAGTGAAGTCTTCTAAAATGGATGAAAAACGCTCAGAAGGTCACAACCATACATTATACTTCTTTCATATTCTTCTTAAAGTGTCAATCACAAACCTAAGCACAAAATTCATGTTCATTCTACTTGCACAATTGAATTGGCTTAAACTGACAGGGACCTTTGTCAAACCATGTCTGCTAAAGTGTGGTTTCATTCATACTCAAGTATAAGCAGAACTGATACCCAGTCAGACACACGGCTGTCCCTGTTGTTTTCAGCTAGCATCTGTTCTGACTGGCCAGTGTCTCTGCTGGCTAACTGTACAATATTTTGAATATCATCCATGATCATGAGTATTCACTTCCAACTTATTATTACAATTTGTGCCACTATCATACGTAAGTTTGTAGTCCTTGCACATTCAAATAATTTTCAGAGTTACTAAGGATCACAAGAATCACAGAATCTCAGTACTGGAAGGCATGTTTAAACACATCTGTTTCCACTCTCTAGATACAGAAATCCCCTCTTCAGTCTTTCCACAAGAAAAGCATCTAAGAAATGGAAGCTGAGTACTTGTTTAAAACAAATCACATTTTCCTGCTTTTATTTTGCATTGTTTGCCATTGTAAAAAGGGAATCATTAGACATTCACAAGGGGCCCCAAGAAAATTTGAAGATTAAAGTTATTACAACATGTGTCCAGGGAGGAAATTTTGTGTTCTCTTCAGTCTTGCTACACTGGTCCATAGACCGCAGAAGAGATTCAGCACCTAACCACAGTTTATCTCCTACTGTTAATCTGATTCAAACCACCATCACCTCATCTGGTTTATTGCAATCGCTTCTTAACTCGTTTCTTTGCTTCCACCCATTACCCTCTTCAGTCTATTCAACATGGCAACAAGGATGATCCTATTAAAATGTCAGGTCAGGTCACTTCTTGGTTCAAGACCCTCAGTGATTTCCCATCCCTTTAAGAAGAAAGTCAATTGTTTATACTACACCCTACCAGGTCCTACAAGATCTGGCCTCCCCATTTCTACTGTTTTATCTCCTACTCTTAATCTGGCTGTCCCTGGAATGCACCACTGTGTGCTCATGTCTCAGAGCCTCTGCTCTTGCTGTTCCATTGGCCTAGAAAACTTGTCCCTCAGATGTTCCTGCAGCTCCTTCCACTGTTTACGCAGATATCACCTTCTCAGCAGGCCTAGGCTAGCACACCCATATAAAAATTGCAACCTCACTTCACTCCCTATACCCTGCCCAGCCTCCTTCTCCCTTCAGCCCTCACCACCATCTGACATACATATTGTTTCCCCAACTAGAACATGGCTTCTGGGAGGACCAGAACCTTTGTCAATTTTGTTCACTAGAATATTCTCAAAGCCTAGAATAGTGTCCACCATAAAGTAAGCACTTAGTAGTCAGTTACAGAAGGAAGGAAGGAAGGAAGGAAGGAAGGAAGGAAGGAAGGAAGGAAGGAAGGAAGAGAAAAGATGGAAGGATGGCTCCCAGGTAATGCTATAGCTCAAGTTTTAGGATTCTGTTTTCTGCTTTGCTTATGGAAAAAATTTAAAATTCTTCAGGCCTCTAAGAGATCAGAGCAGGAAGCATTTATGGTTACCTAGCAGAATTATTTCAATCTTTTAAAATGTACATACCCAAGAGTAAGAAAAGGAAGCAACTCTCAGAGATTATTTCCCTACCTCTGATTTTAGATATCACTTAGATACTTTATGCAATATTATGCTTTAGGATTATATTCATTCATTCAACAACATGCTTATTGAGAACCTACTATCCGCAAGGTCCCTGAATTAGCCTTAAAGGTATCTGAAGTTACACGAAACATTCCCTGAAGTACATAAAAGAAAACTGTACCATCAGGCAGTGGTTCTCAACACATCGGCACAGGAGAATCATCCAGGCAACAAAACCGATACTGGGGGCTGGGTTCCAGAAAATCAGAAGAGCAAGAGAAACATTTTAAATCCTTCCCAGGTGATTCTAATGTTCATCCCATTTTTATCACTGCTAGCATATCAAAGACACAGATACTCAGCTAGCAACAGATAGAAGCGCTAAGGGAGTTCCACAGAGTAATCATTTCTAGTCAGAGCAATGTTCCTCAAACTGTGTTCCAAAAACAGTAATCATTTGTGAAGGCTAATAGCTGGGTTTAGGGAAAAACAGCCCCATGTCTGAATAAAGTTAGAGAATTATTTGTTCCTTATGCCCCTTCTTGGAGATTCAGTGTCCCTAGGGAGTCTCTCTGCACTCTGGTGGGTTGAGGAAGATAAAGGAGAGATTCTAGGAAGAGTCTTTCTAAGCTTAGCCCCTATGAAACAGCCATGCAGGGTCTTGGGATTATAATCATGCCTGGGCTTCATGCCACCACACAGCTCTAGAATGCCCATTTATTTTACCTATGGAGAGTTATAACCCAAGTCAGTTCTTTGCCATGAAAACAAACCACCCAGAGAAGTAGACTACTAGCTAAATTAAAAAATAAAATAAAATAAAATGCTTAACATAATTGGATGGAGTATGCTCTAGTGGGCCTTCATGACCCTTCTCTTTGGGTACTCTCACCTACCTGTTTTCTTTGTCTTATCCTCACATTCCTGGAACAAACATTTGCATTTGTTAATTTATCGAGTTCATATAAGGTTTCCTTTGTCTGCCTTGTTACATCATTTGAAAGAGACAGAAATCAAGTTTTGTTTGTTCTGCTAAGTGAGGATCTGTAACCAACATTATCTGAGTTTCATAACTATGTTCGGCTTGCCTGACTTCTTATTCAACAGATCCTATGCTTATTAATTAAAATTAAATAAGGGGTGCCTGAGTGGCTCAGTCAGTTAAGTGTCTGCCTTCGGCTCAGGTCATGATCTCAGGATCCTGGGATCAAGCTCCACGTTGGGCTCTCTGATCAGCAAGGAGTCTGCTTCTCCTTCTCACTCTCCCTCTGTGCTCTCTCTCTCTCTCTCAAATAAAGAAATAAAATCTTTTAAAAAAATTAAATAAGCAAGAGATGAATAAAAGACTCTGACTAAATAAATCATTATGGATCTATATGATGGAACACTTTGTAGAATTAGAAATACCATGGAAAAAATGTTCACCATGTAACATGAAAAAAGTTTGAGTGGATACAAACCTATTCATAATATAATACAAAAGACTTATAAAAGTTATATTTATGCAATAAGATTGAGTGCTATTCATTTTCTTTTACTTATTATATATTTCTTAAATCTTTCATGGTGAACATCTATTAGCTGCAAAATAGAAAAGAAGAAGACAGTTTAAAGCCAATAACTTGTGCTTTTAACAAAAACCAAATAAGTAGAAATCAGTTTTCTTTACACCCCTCCTCCAGCAAACATGCTACTTGTTGCCCAGATTTTACTTTGAGATTTAAATTGGCGTAACTATTCATAGTTGAATGTTCCCAGATTTTTTAAGAAAAAAAGACTAATGCTGATAAAATACTTTGGAACCACAAACTGTGAGATAGATAAAGAATACAGAAAACACAAGATGATGACCTTTTCCTGCTCATTTTTCTTGCTGGAAAGCTGTATTTCTCCTTGTTTACTGTTCTTTTGCTGACCTTTTTTCGTTTTTTTACTTCAAAGCAAAGAAGTTTTTGCTGACCAGTAGAAAACGTGTTGAAGTCAATTATTACTTGAAAACTTTCTATTCACAATTTCCTTGCTGAAAATTTTCTCAGAAAAGAGATTAGTGGCTTTATTGTGCAATTTGTGCCTTATTGATTGCCCCCCAGCTCTTTCTCATTTTGTTTATAGGCTTTTTTATATTAATGGCTTTTATGGTAGAGGAAATAATATAGACAAGCTCCTTACAGGTCCACCACAGATACCTTGCTGTTTTATGTTTCTAGAACAGTGTGATGAGAAATATTTGCTAACAAACACGACACTGAAAACTGTGAGCACAACAACAGGGGGCCCACTTCATTTCTCCTGATCTGACTGGATAATTATGTTTGAGTTCCAAATACATGCAACAGATAAACAGTGCAAGAAATGACCCTTCTGTGAAACAAATGCTCTTTGACCCATCGACCTTCCACACAACTTCCCAGTGGTTTACAAATATTTACCAAGAGTTATGCATGGTCAAAGAAAAATCAGTAAGGAGCAATTTCCCCAATCATCCTTCAAATTAAGGCAAATGGAGGGTGAATGATCTCCAGTGCACTGGATAAACAAACCTCAAAGAGACGTTCCCACTGATGCTCATTATTGGGAACATCCAAAATGGAATCTTTGATGAATAAAATTCCAACACTGTGTGGAATTAAACATGCAAATTTTTTTTCTCAGTAATTATGCATAAGATCCCAAAACATCACTTATAAATTTCCAATTGTAATAAGGCTATTAAAGAAAGGAATGTAAATTAATTCATTTATCAGTCGCAAGAATGATCAACCTTGGAATGATGGATGGGTTACTTGTCTGATCACAGTTACAGTGCTATGAAGTCCCTTGGCATCCCACCGCTCTCCTCTTTCCTATTGCACCCCACTAAAAACAGTACCGTACAACTCTTCCACACCTGCTGGTCTGCTCCCAGAAGTATGGAGCTGAGAGTCTTCAGTGTGGCACTCTAGGTATCCCTATTACAGACCCTTTTATTTCAAAATCATCATTCCCTCATGCTTTTATTTCTTAAATTGCATTAAAATTTTTTCCCTTAAGGGTTAATGTTCACTGTGGTTAAAGCTAAAATTATGTCCTCTAAATCTTCCTTTTTGAATGGATCTTCTGGAAAGATCCTTTGTTCACCTGGCCTTATATTTCTAAATGTATACTACACAGAAGATGATAGAATGAGGGTCTTACTATTCAGAATACTTTCACCTGGTGACAAGAAAGAAGGAGCCTATAGCCCACAAGCATTTTTTAACTTGTAAAACACTTCAGTGTTTGCTAGAAAAGGATTTGAGCCAGTTGAGGAAAGAGAGACACTATGTAGTTTAAGTTAAATTGTCTTTTTCTGTTCTATTCCTCATTACCTCAAATACATTGACAAGTAAAATATGTTTTCCTCATGCTGCTATAGGTGTTAGCGTAATTTTTTAAACTAAAAGTTACCTTTTCTCAGTACTACTAGGATTAAATCTTAAAAGAAAACACATTTAAAAGTGTTATAGAATGTTTTCTATGCTGCAACAAGGCAAGGAAAAACAGAAAGACTTGCCAGTAGGGTTTCAGGTAACTTGCCTTTGAAAAGTGAGAAATAAAGGTCTTCCATGAGTTTCTGAATGAGACTCCAGACTGAGGAGTACTTCCTGCCTTTGAGAGACCTCAACTGCAGATCAGTCTTTGGATCCTTTTTTTTTTTTTTTTTTTGGTTTATTTGTTTACAGATAATATCATTTCTTCCATTATATTGCTCTCCCCTTAAATTTTTTTATGAAAATAAAATATCTTGAAGAGATCTGTTCTTTCACCCAAGGAGTCACAAAAAGGAGATTGTCTATACTGTTCAAGTATCTACTGTGCCCCCTCCATATGTCAAGGGCTCTACTGAGGGCTGAGATACAGACTCGCTAAGACAACTGTCATCTCTGCTTTCATGGGACTTATAGTCTAGTTTTTCTGTGTCTTTGCTTTTATGACATGAGAATACTATAAACCTTGAAGGAATTTAAAAGGTTATTCAATCTATAAATACAGTATTGTGCAAAAATAAACTGTTAATTACACACTTAAGTGCATGTGTGTGTGTATTTTCTATTAGGAAATGAAAAGATTAGAAATTCTCTTTTTTCTATAATACGGAAGTAAGATTGCCCATTATAAAAATCATATTTTTAGAGTGTCTCAGATTAGTTTACTGTAGGTCTTGACTCACTAACAAATTATATTCTTTTTCTTTCCTTGAAAATATATAACTCTAATTCTCTATCTCCCCCATCTCACACACACACACTCCTTCTCTCTCTCTCCACCCAGTTGGCATGTATTAAATGCCATTTTAATTAACTGACAAACTAAACACCATATAAATTTAAAAGATATGAATGATATGTCCATATTTTTTTTTATTTATTTGAGAGAAAGAGAGAGAGCATGAGTACTGGTGGAAGGCAGGGAGAACAGAGGGAGAGGGACAAGCAGACTACATGTGGGGCTCCATCCCACGACCCTGAGATCACAACCTGAGCCGAAATCAAGAGTTGGCTGCTTAACCAACTGAGCCACCCAGGCTCCCCCATTATTTTTAACTTAGCAATCCCAACTCACAGAATTCATCCTGAAGAAATAATCTCAGAAATGGTCAAAATTTACTTAGAGATATTCATCCCACTGGAAAAAAAAAAATCTAAATGTGCAACAATAAGGGAATGGTAAAATAAATGATGATGTACTGGAATATTATGCAATATTTAAAACAAAAGAATATTTAATAATATGATGATATACGATGGGTGATAAAAGCAGAACACAAAATTATATATAATCAATAATCATAACATGTATATGTTCATATATTTCATTGGTTAAAGAAGAGGATTAGAAAATAGTACATCAAAATATTAAGTGTTTATGAATAGTGGAGTTATGAATGATTTTGTGATGATAGTAAATTTTAATTTTAAAAGTTATTACATAAGTAGTTAATTTTATATGTAGAAAAAATTCCATATTTTAAAATATAACACGTATAAAAATTTACTCTATTAATTATTACTATATGGTATAGTCATTCATATGTAATCTCTTCCAATGGAGGGAATTTTACCAAAAAGATAAAAACTTAGGTTATATTTGATTATTGAATCATCAGCAAAGAAAAGAGAGTATGTCGCATCTTCTTAGCCTCAGAGAAATTTCAAAATCACTGATGATTTATTTGGTTTATTTGTTTGTTTTTCTTACTCTAAAGCATTATGACCTACACCTGAGAAGCAAAAGAATATCCTAAATGATTCTTACCTATGATTCTAAGATGTTTTGTGTCTACTTAGATACATACCTCATCAACTCACAAAAGCTTCAGCCATCACAAAGATCCTCATAGCAGATTTATTATGATCCCTAAGTTTATTTTTTCTAATATCCAATAATTTGAAGAGCTCTGGATATACAGAGCCTTTGAAGAATAAACGCCCATAATTGTATTGCTTGAAGAATTCCCAGAATGAGCTCTGAGAAACTAAAATCTAGAATATAAATAAACTGGAAAAAAAAGTAAACTGGACAATGATATTTTGAGAAGAGACTATCAACAGCTCATCTGCTTGATACATGAGAGGCAGTAAAACAACAGACTTATTTTCCAGCTTGGCTGCTCATAGAAGTCTTCTGCTACATTATATGCAGCCTCATTTGTTAAGAGAATGTCCTCTGTCATTACTCTCTGCCTTCCACTATCTCTTGCTTATGGTCGTCAATTTATTTTGCGATCAGTCTGTATCAATCTGTACCTTCTTAAGAGTGTTAAGTGAAATCCTGGGGAAATAACTGAAAGTCAAACATGGGGAAAAGATGAAAAAAATGGGAATGTTCAGGTTACCAATGAGAAGGTTTAGGGGATGGGGGCATAAAAATGCTCTTTGAATGCCTAAAAGGCAGTCATTCGGAAGAAGGGTTTTAATCATAGTTTTCATGGGCTAGAAGGCAACAATTAGAGAGGAGAGAAGATTTAGGAAGATATATGTTTAATGCAAGGGAATATGGGATGGCCCAGTTAAATCCCAGGGGCATTCAGACTTGTTTGTGTGTGTATGTGTGATGTATTGTTGGGAAGTGGTGAGTCCATCAAGATCTATTGGCATGAACGAATTTCTAGGCAGGCTTTTTTATTTCAGGCTGAAGGAAAAGGGGCAAGGGATATATTAAGAGCCTAGAGAGAAGTTTGTAAAAAATCATTGAAAAGAACATGATGGTGCCTGCCCAAAAGTGTAGATTACTTTTCTGGACTGCCTCCAGAGAAAGAAACTGAGGGTGAAGAGGAGCAGCAGTTTTTATGAAAAGCTCCATTGGGAAGGAGGAGCTCAGGACATGGCTGCACAGGTCCCTGCTCAGTGACAAAGTGGGTCATAAAATTGAAGAGGTCATCTCCCATTTGCTGTACAGAACTTACCTAAACTTGGTCGTTCTGATTTGAGAATTATCCAACAGAACCTCTTCTAGTTCTGACATTAGTGTTATCAGAATGGGCAAGACCACAGGAAATCATGAGACACTGTCTAGACAGAACAATGCTTCTCAAACTTAAATGTACATACAACTCAGCTGAGGGTTTCGTGAAAGCACTGTTCTAATTCAATGAGTCTGAAGTGAGACCCAAGATTCCACATTTCAAATAAGCTCTCAGGTGATGCTAACAAGGCTGGTCCAGCAACCACTAGGTAGGACTCTGGTAGTGATTTTATGATGAGAAGAAACTGACAAGGAGAAGCAGAGTGGGAGAGGAAGAACTCATAGATGCTGAAAAACAGGATCCAAAGCTGACATGGTGTTTTATGAATATTCTGGAGCTACCCCCTCCACCTACAATCTAGAAATACTGGAAGTAGGATAGTTAGTCTAAGCAGTTTAGGAACACATACATGGGAAAGGACAACAAATCTGGGTTGCTGGTGTAAATATGATTCCATGGGTATACCCAGGAGAGCAAAGAAGAATCAAAGTTGACTAACAAAGGAATGTGCTAACTTGGATGATAATAAGTTGCTTTCAGTGGAGGTGTTCAAAATGAACCTAAGAGATTCTTATCATAAGACTTGTAGAAGACTCATTGAGATGATTGCCAAGGTTCCTTCCTATTCTACTGTTTTCTGATTCTACAACAGAATTACCAAGGCTATAAAGACTATTCATAGTTTCTTTGTTTGTTTGTTTTGAAGAGTGCTTATTTTGACTAACTCAAAGAAAAATGGTAAAGTAAACTAAGTTTAGCAGAGAGTGCTGCCAGTAGAATTCAATTCCAAAGCCATAGGCATCTCTAAATTCAACGTGCATCCCATGACCTTAGATTAGACTCCATCCAGTTTTGGCAGATAAATGCCATTAGGTGTAAGGGAAGATAACAAATAGGTAGATTTCACATATTAATTACCATTGCTAAGGAAGGAAGGAAGAGAGAGAAGGAGGGAAAAAGAAAGAGAGAGAGAAAAAAAGAAAGAAAGAGAAGGAGAAAAGAAAATTTATTAAAGAATATTATCTACCATAAGATGAAAGAGCAAGGTAAAGTAAAAGAAAGGCAACATGTTAATAATGAATCTGAACATTCTCCTCCCCAGAAGTGGAGCCAAAAATATTCTCTCTAACCCTCTGGCACAGAAAATGAAGGCTTTAAAATCTTAGTTTCAGTCTCATTCAAAGCTGCTAAGATTTATAGATCAGATTCACAGAGGGAAAAGACAAAAGTAGTAACCCTGTTCATTTACAAATGCGACTTCTGTCTTCATAGATGAAAGCCTGGCTGTCTCACAAACACTGAAAAAGAAAAGTAAGATTATCTGCTCTTTGTCTGAGAACAGTTTAAAAAATGACTTCAAATGAACAAAAGTTCCTGCATCCCCACTAGGTGGGAAGCACTTACTAGAGGCTGGGGATGCACAGGTAAGACCTGGTTTACAGTCTGATAGAAGTTATAGACAGATAGTCAATTAAAAAAAATCATATAACACGCTACCTACTGAAAAGAGAGCTGTAAATATCCGGAATCACAGAAGAGAGAGGAGTTCAATCCTCCACCCTCCCCCTGGGGTGGGGCCTGGAGGAGACTTAGCAAAATGAAGGACATTTGAGCTGAGCCTCAGAAAAGGAAGAAACCTTTCTGGGCAGAGGAAAGAGTAAAAAGCAGAGAGAAGAGGAAGTACACCACAGGAACTGGGAAGGGTGGACTGAACCAGTGGTGTGTGTCAGGGCAGCATGGCCGGGGCTGGAGATATCCATTTGTTCCTTCCTTGGCATCCTTGCAAGCACTCCTTCCCAGTTTCCTCTGAGCACTTCCTGCTGGCATCCTTGAAGACCATGGCTTTATCTATCTCAGAGGTTTTCCTGGCACTCCCAAGCATGGGATAATTTGAGGACAGCTACCACCTCCTCAACTCAGGGATGAGATTTTAGAATGCGGGTATTAAGCTCAATCTTGACACCTGCTTATGACAAGTCCTTTGGTTTTTCTTGTTTAATTTTACTATCCCTTGAGAAATTTGACGTAGTTGCTCTACTCCAAACTTATTTTGAAATGAACATCATTTTGAAGGAGAAATTGGGAATATCTCTCAGAGCTATGCTTTCTTGGGTCATAGCCTAAGTCACAAAACCATCTCCAGGTGGGTGATTTTTCAGCAGAAGCAGAGAAATGGAGTTTAGCAACCTGGCATAATCAGTCCCCCGTTCATCTAGACAAGGGTTTCTCCATAACTCTGGGGGGAGTTAGTTGAGATGGGCTGGGAGGAAAAAAGAAATCTATTGGAAAATCCATTCGTTTCACACCTGGATATCTTATGGTCATTTATGATCAATGGGTGAGAAGAGCTTAATAGAGTTCTTCTTCTGACCTCCTATAAACCACACAGGAACTGTGGCATCTGCTTCCTGCTACCACTCCATTTTTGCCCATCCCATCTCCTTATCCCTGGTTGACGAAGATGTGAAAATCTATTCTGTCTTTGAATTTAGAAAAAAAATTCATGATTCAGTTCAACAAGATTAAATTGACATTCATATACACACACATTCAAAGCCAAAAAACATTTCAAGGTTTCAATAGACCCAAAAAGAGTTCACATTCTTTTTCCTTATAAGCACTCCTTGTGGTAATTGGAGAGTTTGCCAAAAAGGCTTCCAGAACCCGTATTTCATCTACCCCAATGGAAGTAATACACAAGAAGTAGTCTGCATCCTTCCCTGCTGAGAATCATTTGCTTGGCATGTGCTCTGCATAAAAACTATATGGTAGGAAAAATGCCACCCTGCCTGAGCTAGCCAGCATGCTTCCAATCTGCTGCCCAAATCCTTGCCTGTCAAGCTGCTGATAGGAGAGGTCACATTGTCACTCAGAACTTAATGGGGCTGTTCTCCCTGATGTATCATTCACTGGGAACTTCAGTCTATGAGGCCCACTGTTATATTTTATTTATGAGATCCATTTGGCCTCAGAATTTTTCTCAGATATATTCTTTGGCTCCAAATGTCTATATTGTCACATACTCAGCTCTGAACTCTGTATCAGTGTGATACGGTCTGGATTCACCTTTGATGCAAGTCAAAAAAGCTGAGATGTCTGCTTCCCTACATTTTGTGGGTGACAAAAGCATATCACAACAGCCTACAAAAAAAAACGTACTGGTCTCAACATAAGGAGGCTCAGGTTCTAGGTCTACACATACCAATATGGGCTTAGGGAGGATCACCCTCTCAGACCCCATCTATAAAGTTTGGGAGTGGACTCCCAGGACCACCAGACTCTAACACACTAATTTTATATTTCTGGTCAGGGGAACTAAGGAAACGGGATTATATGTGACCTGAATATTTCAAACATCCCCTCTCCGAAACCTTACATTCTTTTTAAGCAAGACTGCTGACTTCAAGTCCAATCACTACTTTTGTTTCCACACACTCCTAAAATGATATGTATACCTTTCCCTTATACTTCCTATCTGCATTTAGCTAGTTTTCATGGAGAAATTTCTTTACTTAAAATGATGAGCGCTTTCCCCAATGGATAGCAGTTTGAGTAAGAACTACTATATGAAATTGTTACTTTTTTTAAAAACCAAGTTTCTGCTTAGTTTAACTATGCAATATTATATACGATAAGTATGGGCTTTGCAACCTGACCAGAACAGGGCTGGAATTCCAGTTCTGCTGCTGTGGTCTTAGAGAATAAAGGACAGAATCCCTCACTTTCCCCACTGGGTTTTGGGAACATAGCGCCCACACTGTGGGGCTATTTTAAAGATAAGAGATAATGTGGACAACACATGGAACATAGTGCCTGCCACAAAGTAGATGCTCTTACTGGTGGGAAAACTGTGTCTCCGATTTAGGGAAATAGCAAGGTTAAGTTAAATAAATAGGGAAGATCTTAGGCAAAAACTAAATACAAACAATGAAAAAGAAATACACACATACAACCTCTTCCGCCAACCCTAACACATAGATCTCGGAACCAGCAGGGACCTCAAAATATCTGGAAAGATTGGCACCGCCTGGCACCGTACTCCCTTGCCAAGGATGAAAACGATATGTTTGCAAATTCTCTTTGGAGCCATAGGGAAATGGGTTCATGTCTTCCCTCCCAAATATTTAGTCTGTGCAGAGAAGTCAAATATTGCCAGACTTCTATGAAGAAAGTCGTCATTGACCAGGATTGAAACGTCGGGTCTTTACAGTTGTTGGTGAGCGGCCCACTGAGAGAAAGGCCTTCTTCCCAATTCCTTTACAAATGCAAACCAAATTCTAAATCTTCCTGTCGTCAAGTGGCATGGGCACAAATAAATATGCACAGCGTGGCTTCCTTGTGCCAGCTGGAATGGAGATGAAATCATTTCACACAGCACGCCCTCCATCAGCCCAAGGGCACCGAGCAAAACACAGCAACCAGGAGCTGGGAAGACTATGGAGCAGCATAGGGAAGCAGCGGGACAGACCGGAACTGAGTCCCCTGGTTGAGTGCTCCTTTCAACCTCACCTAGAGCCATTCCATACCATTGTTGCCTACGGGACGAGACAACAGTGAAGTCATTTGGTGGAAAATGCCCTGAGCAGAAAGCCCTGAGCTAGGAGCAAAATCACTGTGTCAGAGGTTTTCAATCCTCTCTCTACCCTCAGACACCCAAGGGATGCAACACTGTCTCATGGAAACAGTGATGAGGGAAACGAGCAGGAATCACCACTAAGGGAGGATATGTGTGGAGTCTGAGGTCTCCAGGTAATTCTGAAATTCCATTCTTCCCTTGTCTTTGGAACAACAGATCCAGGGGCCAGTCTTGGTTCTGTCCCTTACTAACTGGAAGAACTGCTCTAAAGCTGAGTTTGCTTAACTGTTCTAAAGCTGTTTACTTATAGTTAGAAAAAGCATCCTCATATTGTTTGGAAAATCAAATGTGATATTAGACAGGCATAGATGCACTGCGTAAACTATGAAATGCCCCATACCCATAAATGAACAGGGCTGTCCCTCTTCTCTGCCCAGCTGGGGGGCCCAAACACACACACACACACACACACACACACACACACACACACACGCTCGTGGTGGGAATTGTGTTCTTCAGGCAGCCTGCTACTCAACCTAAGATGCTAGCAGGTGAGCAAGTCCATAACATCTCCTCACAAACACGGGGCGGGGGCAGGGGGAGGCAACCTTCTGGATTATGGCACTTGCAGCTGGAGCTTAATGTATTAGAAATACAACCAATTTATATTTCATACTTGGCTTGCTGCTTCCCACCTTTCTTCTCTAGCTGTTTATATTTGCATAATCAAAGTGTCACTCATAAGTCCATTCAATTAAAGGAACATTACCTGTGTAGCAACTATGTGCCAGGTTCCCTGCTGAAAGCTATAGGGGACAGAGAGAGAGAGAAGTAACGGAATCCTTTCCCTCTGCTTGGGCACATTCTAGTCAGGGCGGGAGGGTGGCTCATGAGAACAACTACTAATAACAAAGCAAAAGCCAAGTAAATACTAAATGAACTAGGAAAGCACTGAGGGAAGTACTGTCTTTTTTCTGACCAGACCAAAAAAAGAAATCATTTTTTAAAAAGTCAAATATATTTTGCTCAAGTTAGGAACAGACATGCAGGATGGTATAGGTTTTCTGAGGGAGGCAAACACATAGACCAGAGGCTGGACAGCCTAATGATATTGAGAAGAAGGAAGATGGGACACTAATTGTTCCTTATCTTCCACTGGGTTCTTTTTTTAAATTTTTATTTTATTGAAATTCAATTAATTAACATATACTGTATTATTAGTTTCAGAGGTAGAATTTAATGATTCATCAGTTGCATGTAGCACCTGGTATTCATTACATCACATGCCTTCCTTGATGCCCATCCCCCAGTTACCTCATCCCCCCGCCTCCTCTCCAGCAGCTCTCAGGTTGTTTCCTAGAGTTAAGAGTCTTCCACTGGGTTCTGATCCAAAAGTCAGTAAGTAAATACTCTGAAAAGAGCCAACAAATCATCCAGGGTTAAAGCTGGCACTGTGAGAGACTCATGCCTTTATAAAGTTGGAAGTGTGTCACTAAATGATGAATCCAGAAAAAAAAAAAAAAGTCAGACATGGTTTTTAACAGTTCTGAATCAAACCTCTAATCATAGGATTAAGATGTTTGTTTTGTTAAATTCTGATACTGAAGAGCTGAATACAAGGAACATGCTATTCATACTGACTTAGGTAGGATGCCACAAGATCCACTCAATTCCTTCACAGTTCCTCGAAACATTATGTCCTAAAAATGGTTGCTGGCCTTTCGTGTTGTGCAAAAAGGACTGGTGTTTTGTGTTCTGTTTTTTATCCAGATGTGTTGGTGTTTTATCGAGAGAGCCTAATTCATTATGAATGTGGTGATCTCCATTACATTCTTTCCCATGTTTACCCAGAATTGAGAAGAGTGCTGGTCTCCTGAGGTATAAAGAACATAAATGGGTCACTCCTGGTGCAGACTAAGCACGAGGATGAGAGGCCGTAAGAAAAGTAGAGAAGATAAGTGAGGTCTGATAACTTCGCCTCCCTCCCCACTATCATTATTAACTCCTGAGGTTTTTCATGGCACATCAGATTTCAGCCCCTTTTGACAGCCACTTACAGAGGTTGAGAAGCAATCATGACTAGTTGCCAAAAGTGCATGTTCAAAAATGTAATTATTTTATGGAGTTCCAAAAGCATGTTCAAGAGTGTAGAATCAGTTTTAGGATTGGGTTATCACAGTATTAGACAGAAGAGAAATTAAATATGAAAATGTTATATCTTGAGCCAGATCAAGATGGCATTATGAAGCTAAGTGGTTTAAGTTCCCTTTTTCCTCTTATCTTCTCTAGAGTTGATAGCAAAGATTAGTGGAATGCATTGATAATCTTTACAGAAACATATATAGGGCACATATCTCCTTGGCAAATGTGAAATATTCTCTATTTTAAAAAAAAAAAAACCTTCTCAAATGAAACTAAGAACTAATAAAAGCCCCCTACCAAAATGAGGCTGATATGTTCAGAAAGAGGGTTCGGTCTTGTTTCTATTTCTATGAGCATGGAAATAATTTAAATGACTATACAAATATTAACTCACAAATATTAATTCACATGCGCCATCCATGTACCTATATTTTGGTGAATATATTTTGAAAATCCTCCCAGCTTTAATCAGTGTTACAGAAAAATTAAACAAGAATAGTATAAGAAAGCGGAGGAGGAAGAGGAGAAGACAGGGTAGGAGGGAAGGCATCATTTCTTGAAGTGTTTACATTTTCCTCATATAAGAGTAGAAACAATAAACTGACTTCAATATTGTACAGCTCAACTCTTCTCTTTAAACTTTTAAAAATAATTTCTTATCACAAAATAATTATATGGCATCTTTCTTTTTTGACTATATTGGAAAAAATGAACTCTAACAGGGAGAAAGTTGGTTTTAAGCAGTTCCGCCGATTATGTTATATATGTATAAATGTACTATTATATAAAGTTAATTTATTTACTGATTAGGTGATATATTCACCTAGTTTAAAACTCAAAAGTTACAAGAGACATTTAAAAAGTCTCTATCCCTTACCCTCCAGCCAATAGTCCCCTCCCATAGAAAAACCATTCTGTGATGTGTTAATGTATTCCTCCAGAGATACTTTATGAATCTATTAGTAAAAAAGCAAATAGGTTGCATAATACTCTCACAGTCCTGTGCTTTTGCTTTGTCTGCTTAACAAGAGAGCTTCGAGGTTATTCCACATGGCAAATAAAAAGCTCTCTTGTGTTGCAGATACATAGGATTCCATTTTATGGATATACTTTCATTTATTTAACCAGATACCATTTTATCCAATCTTTCGCCCTTATAGATGATGCCGTGATGAATTATTTTATATACTCATCTTTCATATGTCCAAGTATATCTGGGATAAATTCCTAGAAATAGAATTGCTGTTTTATGATATGTGTATTTGTAATTTTGACAGATATTGCCAGATTGCCCTCAATAAAGACTACACCAGTGTATTCTCACACTAGCATTATGCTAGAGCCTGTTTCACCTGCAGCCTAATCAGTAGAGTGTGTTATACAATTTTCTCATCTTTGTAAAATCTAAAAGTTTAAAGATGGTATGTCAGGGTTTAATTTTTAACTTGACTTTTTCTTACTGTGAGATTGAGTATATTTCCAAATGTTTAAGAACCACTTGAATTTTCTTTGAAATTATAAATTTTCTGTATTAGAAATAAAAATGGAAACTAATAAATTCAAGCTCTTTTAATATCTTCTTAGAAGCTGGTAAGATACATTAGTGGCAAGTACTATTGATTTTCATAGAGGAATATGGATTCTGGTTTTTCTTGGAGTCTGAGTTGAAGAAAATAATCTCTATTCGCTGCAAACATTTTCTTTTTAAAGCCTGTATTTTTGCACATACTCTGTTAACATGGATGGGTGTCTAGATTAGCCCAAGAAGTATTCAAGGTATAAAATATTAAAAAAAAAAAACTTCAAAACATGATAAAAGAGAAAAAAGAGAATTCAAGAGTGAGAGTAAATACTGGGCAAAACAATTATTAAATATTATTTATATTTCCTAGCTTTAGAAACCTAATGTCATGAATTGCAATTTTTCACAGGATCTTAAGTTTGGGCAAAGGGTTAAAGATAGATAGATTGATAAATTGGCCTCTAGTTTGGTAGAGAAAATTAGATAGAGGAGATTAGACAGATGGGCTAATCCCCCCTTTTATGTGCATTCTGTAGTCTTTTGTTTCCCAAGATCACCCAGGGCTGTAACACCAAGTTTACAAAATTTTCTACAGCTGCTATAATGGCTGCTATTTTTAAAGCAAATTAAAGTTCACCAAGAATAAGTAAATGATGAATTTCTTCAGAACATGACCCAGTACATGGATGGAATTCTCAACTGTCATCACCAATATATCATATCAATCTTTTTAAAAATAACTAGCGTGTGATTTATTTGCATCAGTGATTAATTCCCCAAGATGTTAATTAATTATCTACTGCCAGAATGAACAGTAAATATTTCTCAACACTTTCTGTTCTTCAAGATCGAATCAGACTCCTTAACTAAATTCCTAAAATTGGTCATAGTTAAAATTAAAAAATTTAATTGCTCAGTTCCAAGTTTCTCTCACTTTCCAAGAGAATCTCTAAGGAAAGTTTCAGGTGGATAGGACTTTACAAAGTCCTTCTCTCTCAGAAATGGACTAGCTGTAGGCATTTTGAATATGAATTAAGCATCAATAAAAACCAGTCATGATTAAAGTAAGTTTAATATATATATATAAACACTCTCTATATAAAACATTATTTTTTAAATGCAAAGTATCACATGACCATTGTGGAAGAGTGTTAAAACAAGAGAGTGTAAAGATGGGTAGTATTGCTACCACCCAGATAAAAGTACTATTTAATATGAACTAAAGTTTATGTGCTAGGATACTTAGAAGAACTTTGATCATTTACTTTTTTATAAAAAGAGTAAGTTGGTGCTAGTATATCCCCACTCTACCGATAAGAGGTCCACAGAGAGGATTAGCAATTTACCCAAGGTCACACAGCTAGTAAGTATAGGAGTCAGGTGTATATGTAGATATGGAGTTTGTGATATAAAAATAACATATCTTTGGGGTGACTGGGTGGCTCAGTCGGTTGAGCATCTACCTTCCGCTCGGGTCATGATCCCGGCGTCCTGGGATCGAGCCCCGCATCGGGCTCCCTGCTCAGCAGAAAGCCTGCTTCTCCCTCTCCCACTCCCCCTGCTTGTGTTCCCTCTCTCGCTGTCTCTCTGTCAAATAAATAAATAAAATCTTTAAAAAAAATTTTTAAAAGGTAGTTATATAAACACATTCATATTGTATGTAATCTTTTGGGGACTGGCTCTTTTCCCACTCCCTGTAATTCCTTGGAGATTCATCCAGAATGTTTACATGTATCAATATTTTTTTTCCTTTTTATTTCTGAGTAGTACTTTGTGGGTAAATGTTCCATGGTTTGTTAAATCATTCACCCTCTAAAGGACATCTGGGCTATTTGTGGTTTTTGGATATTACAGATACAGATGCTATAAACAATCATGTAGCGTTTTTTTATATGAACATAATTTTCATTTTCCTGGAATGGCTCTCGAGAGTACAATTGTGGGGTATATGGTAATTCAATTTTTAGTTTTATAAGAAACTGCCAAATTGTTTTTACAGAGTAGCTGTACAATTTTTTATCTCCACCAGCAATATATGAATGATTCAGTTTTTCCACATCTTTGCCGGCATTTGGTTTTGTCATTACTTTTTCTTTTGGCCATCCTAGTGGCCTTTCTACTGGCCACTGAATGCAGAGCTAAAAACCATAGACTGAGGTTCTTATGCCACTAATTTGCTGTGTGATCTTGAGCAAATCATTTCCTCCCTGAAACATGGTTTCCCTGTATATAAACCAGAAAATTCCTAATAGTCCTTTCAAATTTAACTTTGTATGAATCTAAGATAAGAACAGACTTCTGGGGCTGATTATGAAGGTTTGGAACCCAAGAAGAGTCTACAAGTGATTTCCTTCTAATAAAAAAAGAATTAATTTACTTACTGACTAGGAAATTATCTTCCTAGAGAACCAAGTAACATGTGAGGCATAGGATATATTACTTCCCCCCAAAATAACCCACTGCACACAACAAGTAGATTTACTTCATCTAATACGAACTCCAAGGGAATCTGGCCTCTGTCTAACCTGGTAGTAGAAATCACCTAATCTTGGGACACCTGGGTGGCTCAGTTAAGCGCCTGCCTTCGTCTTAGGTCATGATCCCAGGGTTCTGGGATTGAGTCCTGCATTGGGGTCCCTGCTCAGCAGGGAGCCTTCTTCTCCTTCTGCTTGCTGCTCCCCCTGCTTGTGCTCTCTCTGACAAATGAACATATAAAATCTTAAGAAAAAAAGAAATCACCTAATCTCTACAATGACTTCATCCTATTTTTATTTATAAAGACTCTCTAAAGAATGTGAAATGCTAGGTAGATGTTCCTAATTAGGTTTCAGAAAAGTCGTATGGTGTAGAAAAGGGACACCAGAGATTTCAAGAAAGCCAAACTTCTGCCTCTGTAAAAATGGGCTTGGGAGTTCGATGAGAGCAGACTCCACATTACACCCACAATGGTTTGTGCTGCTGTTGGGGCTGAGAATCTCAGGCAGTAAAAACAAGCTTTCCTGCATCACTTGGCTCCTAGACTTCAAATGTCAGTTGGAAATAATGCACCAATATTTTTTTTTAATTGTTGATCATCATCTCAGGCCATGAACCAAAGAGGTACAAAGGCCAATGATGGAAAGAAAAAAATAATGAAAACAGAATGTTGAAGAAACTCCAGGGGCTAATCTTACGTAGTCTTATGTAGGTTCCTTCCTTAGAATCACACAGGGTATGTGTGACAGGCACAGATTCCCGGCATCCACTGCCAGCTATTTCAAGCATAATCTTAGAGGGTAGAGGATAGGAGCACATACTTTTAAACAAGTTCCCCGAGTGATTGATTCCCTTTTATTTATTTTAAGAGATAGAGAGAGAGAGACAGAGAGAGAGAGAGAGAGAGAGAGAGAGCATGAGCGGGGGAGGGGCGGTAGCAGAGGGAGAGGGACAAGAAGACTCCATGCTGAGCACAGAGCCTGACACAGGTCTCGATCTCATGACCCTAAGATCATGACCCCAGCTGAAATCAAGAGTCAATGCCCAACCGACTGAGCCCTGCCCCCCAAGGTGAGTGATTCTTACAAGCAACTCAGCATCAGCCCATAGCCTGGCATTTAGGAACTACTGATATAGGGCAATGCTTTCATTTTATTTATTTTTTTTTTTTTAAGATTTTATTTATTTATTTGACAGAGAGAGACATAGTGAGAGAGGGAACACAAGCAGGGGCAGAGGGAGAGGGAGAAGCCGGCTTCCCGCCGAGCAGGGAGCCCGATGCGGGGCTCCATCCCAGGACCCTGGGATCATGACCTGAGCCGAAGGCAGACGCCGAACGACTGAGCCACCCAGGCGCCCCTGCTTTCATTTTATTAATAGAGTAATCAGGGCTAGAAAGAATTTCCCCCCAATAACTCAAGGTCACACATTCAATAACTAAACAAAGGCTGAATCAGCACTCTTGCTACTCTTCTTGTACACTTAACCTTTTGTGACACATGGTCTCTAACAACAACAACAAAAATCCACTTAAAAAAAAAAAAACTGTATGGGCGCCTGGGTGGCTCAGTTGGTTGGGCGACTGCCTTCGGCTCAGGTCATGATCGTGGAGTCCCGGGATCGAGTCCCGCATCGGGCTCTCTGCTCGGCAGAGAGTCTGCTTCTCCCTCTGACCCTCTCCCCTCTCATGTGCTCTCTCTCTCTCTCTCTCTCTCTCTCTCTCTCATTCTCTCTGTCTCAAATAAATAAAATCTTAAAAAAAAAAAAAACTGTATAAGGCCCAGCCTGGTTCCAAACTTCATCCTTATCCACCCCACAGCTGAGGTTGTAGTCATGTTTCATACCTGCAGCCTCATTTCCAATACTTGTTTTCCCCCCAGATTTTTTCTCATGACACAGTTTACTCAACCAGTGCCAGTCCGCACTCTGGAGTTCATAAGTATCAAGTCCTAGTGGCCTATTCCTTTATCACCCTCCCCAGTTCCCCAGCCATGGCCACTCTTTTTGCCATTGTTCCCACAACAGGGGTCTTTTTCTGCTAATCTGCCTCATACTCTAAAGACCTCTGTCCATTTGCTGGCCCTAATTTGCTTTTTTGGTTTCCCTTCCATAGAAGAAAGTCTTATTCCTAAACCTCAAGCCAATGGCTAAGCTCTACTTATTACTCTGATGACAACTGCCCAGATGTTTGAAACTGCCCTACGCCCAGTCATCCGTCACTACGTTTAGCCCAACTATTGGGCTACAACATTGCTTCATCCCATATGTCACTCCTGACTCCCCATGGCAACTGCTGAACCGTAATTGAAAATCTCACTAATATCACTTGTTCACCAGATTGAGCCCCTATTTACACCCAAAGGTGGATAATTGTTTCAACCCCTTACACCACATCGGTTGACAAGTCTAGCACCAGGATGTTTCAGACTACTCATTTCTGCCACATCTCACTGAAAGTAAGTGGCCTGTCGAGCTAAACTTGAGCTCTGACAGATATCACGGCACTTGCCACACTGAGCTGGCATTGCCTCTACCCCCTACCAGACAGAGTACAATGAAGGCAGGAGACTGTGTCTAGTATATTTACTGGCGTATCTCAAGACATGAGGCAATGGGATTAAAACTGGGAGACTCAAGAGAGAGCAAAAATTTTTGCAATACATGATGGATGTAAGCCTAGAAAAATTCTTTGAACATTTGGCAGCAAGGTCAGTGGCAATATGGGACATGCCTGGGGTTCTCTCATGTCGGTGGGAGCTGTGCGCCTGAGCTCATCAGGGAGTAGAATCCTAAAATTCTAGGAGTCCAGCTCCGGCAGCAACATCTATTCCTTCTGTTCATCTGGTAAATCACTAACTTGTTCTATTTCAGCTTCTGTGTTACAAAGGAACACAACTCATAGTTCTCTCAGGGGAGCAATGAGAACAAATTAGCCAATATTTACCAAATCATCTGAAAATGAACTGAGCTAAATAGCTTTACACATACCTTCTCTCCTGGGACTCTAGATTACATTTACTACATGGTACATAGAGTTCTTCATCCCCATCTAATCCTGATCAGGCAAGATGAGGTGTGCCTTACCAGGAAAAACAGTAGTAACTGAAAAGCCAAGCATGAAATGCAAATTCCCACTTAGATTTTTATTTTGACCAGATGTACATATTTTACTTATTAAACCACAGCATAACAATTTTGCTTTCTGTGGGGGAAAAATAATTCTGACTAAATGAAAAACACTGCCAGAAAATCCAAATGCATTAACCATTCCATCTTGGCCAAAGCATTTCCATTTTTTCTTCTCTGGCAAGTAAATATCTACAAAAAATTGTTGCCAGGAAGGCAACATGATACGAGATTAGACAACTAAACATTGCTAATTCTATTGTGAGATAGCAGGCATACGGACATTCTCCTTTACACAGAGCGAATGCTGAGCAGCTGGGAGATATATTTCACAATCCTAGAAAATTGATATTTAAATGCGCAAATATTTCTAGAGCATCTTGCACTTGACAAATTTCTTCTTAATTCAATTCTGGTTCATTAGTTCTCACCGAAACTCTCAGGTGGTAAGTATCATCATCCCCATTTTATAATAAAGGAAATTAAGGTTTGGAGGTGTATTCATTTCCTACAACTGCCATAACAAAGTACCACAAACTGGGTGGTTTAAAACAACAGAAATTTAGTCTCTTATAGTTCTACAAGCCAGAAGTCTGAAATTAAGGCACTGGCATAGCTGGCTCCTTCTGGAAGCTCTGAGGGAGAATCTGTTCAGTGCCCTTCTCCTAGCTTCTGGTGGGTGCTGGCAATCCTTGCTGTTCCTTAGTTTGTAGATGCATCTGTCTTTGCCGTCCCATAGCGTTTTCCTCTGTGTGTCCTCCCCTCTTCTTAAAAAGACACCAGTCATTGGATTTAGGACCCACTTAAATCTGGTATGACCTCATCTTTTTTTTTAAGATTTTATTTATTTATTTACTTGAGACAGAGAGGAAGAGAGAGAACACAAGCAGGGGGAAGGGCAGGAGGAGAGGGAGAAGCAGGCTTCCCACTGAGCAGGGAGCCCGCGATGCGGGGCTCCATCCCAGGACCTGGAAATCATAACCTGAGCCAAAGGCAGATGCTTAACTGACTGAGCCACCTAGGTGCCCCTGACCTCATTTTAATAACATCTACAAAGACAGTATTTCTAAGTAAAGTCACATTCTCAGGTTCTGGATGGACTTGAATTTTGGAGGGACACTATTCAACCACTAGAGATGGGTGAAATGATTTCCAAAATTCAGACAGCTAATAGGCTAGGGAGCTGAGACCCAAACAAAGATCTATGGAGTCCATATCTAAATTCTGAAAGGCCCAAGGCAGATATATATCTCTTTATTCCCTCAATTCCTAAGCACTGCCTCTTTGTTTTAAGGTGTTACTAACCAAACTCTAATTTGAATAATAGTTTATTCTTCCCTCCTTTTTTTCCTCTCCTCTTTCTCTTTCCCTCTCTCTCTGTCTCTCTCTCTCTCTATATATATGCGCCCATACACACACACACACACACACACACACACACACACACACACACACACACACACACGCCTAGCTCCAAAAGTAGAAGCCACACTCTTAGAGAGGAAGGCTCACATCTTATTATCTCTTAAAATATACATACCACTATACTTTCTACCAGGAAGGTGTGTAATCATTGACAAATGAATAAATTAATTTACATATTTAAGAATGAAATAATTATGAGAGTTTAAAAAAGTGATTTGGGTACAAGCTCACAATAAGAAATGAGAATTTTTTTAAAGATTTTATTTATTTGACAGAGAGAGAGCACAAGTAGGCAGAGCGGCAGGCAGAGGGAGAGGGAAAAGCAGACTCCCCGCTGAGCATGGATTCCCGATGCAGGGCTCCATCCCAGGACCCTGGGATCATGACCCGAGCCGAAGGCAGACACTTAACCGACTGAGCCACCCAGGCACCCTAAGAAATGAGAATTGTTTTTTTAAAATACCATGACCTATTCTTACAATCACAAAATAATTGGAAAATATTCTAACAATTTTAAAAATCCGAGTTATACCATGGGCTTAGGTGCTGCCTTAATTATTCAGCCTCTGTTTCAGTGATTACAATGTTTGAAATTTTTTTCAAGTACCTCCATACTCATCACTCTTCTTCCTGTAGGCCAAGCCTGGTGGTGTTTAAGAATATCACTGCCAAATCATTAAAATAACCACAGTTGTGATGCTAAAATAGATTTCATATATATATATATATATATATATATATAAATGTATATATGTATATATATGTATAAAATAAAGCATTACTGACTGCTTACTTAAGTACAACCTAGTAAAGCCCTGTTGATTTTGCAATGTCACTTTATAATCTTTAATAACTTGGCATTGAATCCCCTAGGTATACCAGGACCTAACAGCGCTTGACCTTAATAAATGTTTATAATGGCTGTGCCTTGGCCTGAGCCTGTATATACACTAAGCCAGCAACAAAAGAGATCAGTCATTTGGTATCTTTTAAGCCAATCATTGGTTCTTTAAATCTCGGTGCACCTGTCTCTTTCTAGTCTATTTTTCTGTAGGGAGAGCAGATAGGGGGCTATCACCTGAGTGCTACAGAGATGGTTTTTCTGATGAACTTTATAAAGAAGTGTGGATAAGATGTAGAACTGATTCTTTTTTTATTGATGGAATCATACATTTTCATGATAAGACTTTAAAGATCATCTGGTCATCAACCCTTAATTGAAGATATCTGTATCAAAGTACACTACACATTTTGTCCCTACCTCAGAGGTGGCAAACAGGTTTCTCTCTCTTGACAAATTTGACCACATGATCCTAACCGGAGCAATGCATGGAAGAAGATTCTGAGACTGAGCCTGGGATCTGGTGGATAAGTGGCCCACATATACTTCCAATAAATATTTATGAAATCTAAATTCATGATACACTCCAGATCTTTCTGCTCAAATACAATTACGTACAGGAAATCACTTTATAAAATATATTATATGACTAGGAAAACATGATACCAATGTTAACACTGGTAGACTAGATTCTCCTAGATTGTCAGTTCTGAATATTTGGATATTTTGATCCATAGCTTCCCCATCCTATATTATAGCCACTAGCCACCTGTGTCTACTTAAATTTAAAAGAGTTGGAATTAAATAAAATCTGAAATTTACTTCCTCCGTCTCACTGCAAATCTAACATTTCAGGTGGTCAACTGCCACACGTGGTCAGTGGCAAATGGGTGGGACAGCACAGATGGGGAACACTTAGACCATTGCAGAAAGTTCTTTTGGATAGCACTGCAAAATTTTCAACAACCAATATAAGACATCATCATTTCATGATGTTGACATCTGCACAAGTCCACTTTTAACAAAGAAGTTCAGAAATCTCTTCAAGGGTGACATTTCTTCTCTCCTTCATGAGTCAAGGACATGGTAAGGGCTGGTTTCCTGCAAATGAGTGTGGGTGCCTGTGGGTGTTTCAGAACTGCTGTGAGGAAGGGTGGAGAGGTATAGCTGTTGGCTGCTCAGCCTCCTGAGTCCCTCTCTGCCATGAGGTGACCGAGCCATGCTGGCCAGCAGAGGTGACTTCAGGGGACTTCTCCCCAATGACTCCAGTGTCCAGGAGAAGAACAAAGACGTTATCAGCGGAGCCTGTTCTAAAATTCTGCAGTTGTGTAATTTTAAACTGAACACACAAGTGAAAACTGGGATACATTCTAGCTGGGCAGGCTATTAGGAAAGGGAGAGAGACAAGAGCAATGGCAATGATGAGGAGGTGGGAGGAAACCAAAGACCCTCTGGGCTGCACAGAATTGCCTGGCAAACCGCCTTTGGCCTGATTATCAGAGTCTGCTAGCCCAACCCCACCGTGGACAACTGAGAACACAGCTGATAAATAGATGTTTCCTTCATTCCTCTTTTTGTAACATCTCTCTCCTGCTCTTATTCCTTTGGATAAGGCGATGGAAATCTTGCTAAATGCTGACAATGCTTTTGTCTGGTTTTGTAATGACACTTCAGTGGTGCCAAGTTCCTATTGCCCTCTCCTTAAGACTCCTATAATAACCATATGCTGCACCTCTCCTTTGGAAACCAATGCACAGGCTGCCTGGCCTTTCTCTTAACCCTTTCACGCACCTTTCCCCTCAGCTGAAACACAACTGGAGGGACAGGGACTCTGTCATATTGGCCTTTGTGGCCTCTGACACGTCTTAGCATGGTGCCACTAACAGTTGGAGGCAATATGGCACTGACATCGCATTGTGGGCTCTAGAGTCAGATTGTTTAGGTTTAAGTTCCCCCTCTGTTACTTGCTAACTATGCCTTTCAGAGAGAGATTTCCCTGCTCTAAGCCTCATTTTCCCTCTCTGTTAAAAAAGCGTAATGTCCGCTAGAGCCAAAGTGTGGAAAGAGCCCAGATGTCCATCGACAGATGAATGGATCAAGAAGATGTGGTATACACACACACACACACACACACAGAAATATTACTCAGCCATCAAAAAGAATGAAATCTTGCCATCTGCAATGATATAGATGGAACTAGAGGGTATTATGCTAAGCCAAATAAGTCAGTCAGAGAAAGAGATCATATGATCTCACTGATATGTGAAATTTGAGAAACCAAACAGATGAACATGGGGGAAGGGAAGGAAAAATAAAATAAGATAAAAACAGAGAGGGAGGCAAACCAGAAGAGACTCTTAACTATAGGAAACATACTGAGAGCTGCTGGAGGGCAGTGGGTGGGAGGATGGGGTAACTGGGTGACAGACATTAGGGAGGGCACGTGATGGAATGAGCATTGGGTGTTATATGCAACTGATGAATCACTGTACTCTACCCCTGAAACTAATAATACATTATATGTTAACTAAATTTAATTTAAATTAAAAAAATTAAAAAGGTAATGGTATCCTCAGGAGGTTACAGAAAAAGTTTAAAAGAGACAATGAAAAGTAAAACTTAGCACAGCGTCTAACACCCAATAAATACTCATAATGATCATTATTGGGCATTAAATAAATACTGTGTAAATGCAACTGCTGAAATTTGCTCTATGCCTGATACTAGAGCTTTCAGGGCTAAGACAGACCTTAAACATCTTCTTGCTCAACCTCCGCCCTTCACAGACAAGGAAACTGAGATGTACACAGGGAACAGCGCTTGCCCACATTTGCAGAGCGTCGGTAGCTTAACAGAAGCTCCTCACTGGCAGAGTTTCTGTCCCATCCACTGCCTCTCTTGAGAGCCTGTAGAGGTTCAGAGCATGCCACAGGCATTGTGTGGTGGAAAATGTCAGGCAAAGGATTCTCCTTATTGTACAAACAACTCAAAATGTAAGGCCTACAAACAGCTATGGTCATGCCCTTGTCACAATGCCGGTGATGTCAGTGAATGCATCTTTCCAACTGACAGACAGTGACTACAACGCCAAAGGAAGACTAGCATTGAGGGGTAACTTCAGGAATCACACAAAATATTATGGATGGAGTTAGTTTTCAAGCCAGAGGACCCAACACTGAGTGTTGTCACATCAACACTGAGCACTTACTTTTTGTTTGCTTATTTGTTTACTAAATGGTAGCATGTTTGCACTGACAATTATGGTATTTATTTTACAAAATATGTGTGGGTTCTGAGATATATATCTATATATACAAATATATAAAATAAACACTCTCTCCCCCCTCATATACATATATATATATATATATATATATATATATATATGCCTACAATTTTATTCTATGTTGCAATGGAAAGATGCAAATTCAGCTTTTAACAGTTGCTTCTTAAGTATTTCTGTGGGTCAGAACCATGAGGATTCCATGGGGGAAAGAGAAATAAGGCTTTGGGACTAGCATTTTAAAAGCTTCTACCTTGTGAAATGGAAAGTGCTATATAGCACAAATTATTGAGTTCCATTCTCCTCTGTGCCTTAACTCACTCCCCCGGACAGTAGGCACTTAAGCAGGCATATTACAGCTCTTTCCCACTTGAACCACACCTACATGACTTCCTGAGTCCAGAGAATCCTGGAAATGAATATTGTCTACATCAAATACTTAGGAGGGAATAAGATACTGAGAAAAATTAAGGCAGGTATTTGCCAAGCATTCTAGTAGCAGTTTCAGAGAATGCCTTTCAAATGCTATTTATTTATTCATTGAATATTTTATTTATTTAACAGAGCTTCTATAGTGCATAAGCCTCAGGAATTAAACTTATCTTTGGTCTCAGAGTTTACAATTGAAATCTTCAAAGACTGTTTTTAATAGCTGTGTGTGTGTGTGTGTGTGTGTGTGTGTGTGCGCGTGTGTGTGTATACTTCAGCTTTACTTGAGATGCAAGATCATAGGACACCAAAGCTGGAGGGGATCTTCTGGATCACAAACTGTCTTTGAAAATTTTCCTAAGCAATGAAAATCTTCAGATGTAAATTTAAAAGGAATCTTAACAAATACAAGAGGAAAAAGCAATAAATGGGGTCCTTGGGCATATAAATCTCCAGTGTTTTGTTGGGAAATATTTAAATGTTGTTAGAAACCCTGAAGCATCTGTTCTGAATCTTAAATTTCAAGGGATACAGTTTGAAAATCAACAAAAGAGTCCAATTTGATAAGAAGCCTGAGACCCAGAAAGAGAAGAAATTTGCAAAGAAGGGGAAGAGCTGAGTCCCTAAAGGAGTGACTTGATGCTGGCTCAGTGTTCTTTCTATTATAACAAACTAGCTGGCTTTCACATTTTTGCAAGTGGGCATTAAATGGCACAACATCTAAAAATCACAAGCCCTTCCCAGATCATGTACACATTATGGAAGAGTGACTTAGGGTCTCTATCCAATGGCTCTTATCCAAACACTATAGTGTCGACCAACATAAAAGGTCAATTTACAACTATTAGCAAATTATTGGATATAACATTTTTTCCATCCCTTTAGACACAGCCTTACCATTAAGCAAATTATTAACATAAATATATTACTCAATCACTTAATCTAATTGGAAAAAGTTTTTCTACTGATTCTTTCTTACACTGATGGTGATGTTACTATTAAACACTAATAAATTGTATGAATATCTAAGAGAAGGAGGCTGTAACTGAGCACCTAATTACTTTGGGGAGAAGGAGGAGAAGATTTCATTAAAATGTGACCTGTAGCTTCATGCACTCTGCAAACAAACGCAAATGTCAACTTGTTTCAAAATTACTGCCATTATAATCCTAATAGCAAAGCACCTGCTGGGAAATACCTAGAGGAAATAATAAACAATAATAGCTCTTTGCAACTGAATAATACATTTTATCCATGAATTTAAAAAGTTCTTTAGAAGCATTAACTAATCAAGTTTCACCACATGCCCGCAAGGTAGATATTAGTTCTGTGTTTTGTAGATGTCCTCATTTAGTATGATTTACAGCTTACATTCATGGGAGTATTGGATAGGAAAAATCCCACCAAAATAAAATGTTTCCAGATCCTACGGGGCAATGCAGTGATAACATGGCAGTGCCCCAAGTGATACTCAGGAGGCATTTAAGAATTAATACACATCCAAAACATCTTACTTAATACAGAGAAACTTCAGAACTGGGGAAAACTGAATCCATCAAGATGCAGAAATCAACATCTAGCTATAAATGCATTTGAAATATTAGAAGCCCAAAGCTTGCTGGGAGAAGGGCTTTCATAGGTACATTTTATATATCACAAAAAAGTAAAGGTGGAATCCAACAGAAGGAGGTAATCCAGAACCATTATACCACAAGATGTGAGAAAAGGAAAGCTCCTAAAACATTGTCCAGTGTATGTCCCTAGTTTTTCAGGAAGCCTCCGCAACAAGGTGCATAAGTCTGTAAAACTCCTAGAAGAAAACATAAGCAGTAATTTCTTTGACATCAGTCACAGAAACATTTTTCTAGATCTGTTGCCTCAGGCAAGGGAAACAAAACCAAATCAAGCTGTTGGTACTACACCAAAAATAAAAAGCTTTTGCACAGCAAAGGAAACTATCAACAAAACAAAAAGACAACCTACTGAATGGAAGAAGACATTTGCAAATAATATATCTGATAAGGGGTTAACAACCAAAATATATAAAGAACTTATACAACTCAAAACAAAACAAAACAAAAAAAATCCACAAATAATCCAATTTAAAAATGGGCAGAAGACCTAAATAGATATTTTCTTCCAAAGAAGACATCCAGATGGCCAGCAGACCATGAAAAGATGCTCAATATCACTAATCATCAGAGAAATCCAAATCAAAACCACAATGAGCTATCACCTCACACCTGTCAGAATGGCCAAAATCAAAAACGCAAGAAACCCCAAGTGTTGGCAAGGATGTGGAGAAAACAGAACCCTTGTGCACTGCTGGTGGGAATGCATATTGGTGCAGCCACTGTGGAAAACAATATAGAGGTTCCTCAAAAAGTTAAAAATAGAATTACCATATGTAATTCCACTACCGGGTATTTACCCAAAGAAAATGAAAACACTAATTGGAAAAGATACATGCACTTCCATGTTTATTGCAGCACTATTTACAATTGCCAAATTACAGAAGCAATCCAAGTGTTCATCGACAGGATAAAGAAGATGTGGTGTATATATACAGTGGAATATTACCCAGCCATAAAAGAAATGAAATCTTGTCATTTGCTACAACTTGGATAGACCTAGAGGGTATAATGCTAAGTGAAATTAAGTCAGTCAGAGAAAGACCAATACCATGTGATTTCACTGATATGGGGAATTTAAGAAACAAAACAAACAAAGAAAGAAAAAGGAAACAAACAGAAAACCAGACTTTTCAATATGGAAAACAACCTAGTGGTTACCAGAGGAGAGATGACTAAGAGGATGGGTAAAATAGATAAAGGGGATTAACAGTACACCTATCTTTTTTATTTTTTTATTTTATTTTTTTAATATTTATTTATTTGAGAGAGAGAATGAGAGAGAGAGAGCACATGAGAGGGGGGAGGGTCAGAGGGAGAAGCAGACTCCCCGCTGAGCAGGGAGCCCGATGCAGGACTCGATCCCGGGACTCCAGGATCATGACCTGAGCCAAAGGCAGTTGCTTAACCAACTGAGCCACACAGGCGCCCCTACAGTACACCTATCTTGATGAGCACTGAGTATAGAATTGTTGAATCACTATGACACACACCTGAAACTAATATAACACTGTATGTTAGTTATATTCAATAAAAAATAATCAACTAGGATTGAGATCAAGAAGTACATAAGTAAGTAAATAAATAAATACAGCAGAAAATGCAAAGATACTCATGGTCTCATGTAAAGTGAAAACATCAAATATTCTCTCTAAAAAAAGTGAGTAAGTAAATCAAAATTTTGCCTGGGATAAGTTCATTTTTCTATGAATTTGTTCTAAATTACTGGTTGGCAAACTATGGCCTACGGACCAAACCTAGCCTGCAGTCCTTATCTGTATACACTGAGAGTCAAACATGTTTTTTACACTTTTAAATAGTTGAAAGATAATAAAGAGAATAATATATTTTCATAAGTGGAAATTATATGAAAATCAAATTTCAGTGTCCATAAATAAAGTTTTATTGGAACCCAGCTATGCTCATTTGTTTGCTCATCATCTATAGCAGCTTTCATGCTATGACAGAGTCCAGTAAACCTCTAGTATTCATTCTGAAGTTCTTTACAGGAAATTTGCTGACTTCTTTGTTAGGCATATTTCAGAGATATATTATATATTTATGTGTGTCTGTAAATAGATTAACTTTCATTTATAAATTAGAGATACTCAAAGTTTGATTTCTGTCCTTCTGTATTTTGTTTACATACCCATGAGCTCATCAAACTGTTTCATGGAAAATATCAAATGTCAGAGAATTTTTCCTGACTTTTCAACAGTTACCACTCCCTTCTCAAACTGTATTTATATAATTCTTTACTTTTTGAAACAATTTTCACATCTATTATTCCATTCATCTCTCACAAAAAGCATATGAGGTGCCCATGGAAAGAACCATTTCTGCTTTTCAGAGGGGGAAACTGAGCCTCAGAGTATTCAAATGACTTTCCTGAGAGCATGGAGCAACTAAGCAAAAGATCCCTGCCCTAACCCAGAACTCAGGTGCTCCTGGGAAAGCAGAACTCTTCTCTGAACAAATAAACACAATCACAGCTGAGATTGAAAAAGCCAAAAACAAATAAAGGACGATAGAAAAACACAAGTTTCAAATTCTTTCTTAGTCATGATTATCTCTGGAAAGCTACCTGAGGAGGGTTTTATCTCCGGTTGACCAAAGAGGGAGTTAAGAGACATACATTATTTTTCTGTTTGAAATTGGTACCATGTACATATATCACTTATTCAAAAAATAAGGTTTTTTTTAATACGTCCGAACTACTATAGGATAACTTGAGTGGCAGCATCTCCTGTCAGTGAGAACTGTCTCTTTTTATTTGAGGAAAGATTTCACACAGCTCCAACTGTCCCCAAGGAAAAGAGAATCTCCAATTAAATGTTAATCTAAGGTCAGGGTAGCACTTGCCATGAAGTCCATTTTAAAGGGCCATTTACTTGTAGCTTCAGGAAAATGATGGATGACATCACCACTGTCACCACGCCAGTGCTGGCAGGCACCCGATGAGGGGCTAGAAGGAGTGTCCTAACAAATCCATCTGGAGTGCTACTCTGTTTTTCTTTCCCTTTCTTCCTTTTTACTACTGAATGCTATGACCAGCTGTCAGTGACATTTTCTTACCAGTAGCAAATTGCCTTGCAATATATTCAAAATCAATACATGTTTCTTGAAAGAATCCTATGTTGCACAAGAGTTTTCTGCACATAGTTGGTAATCATGATTTAAAAAATAATAATAATTCAGAATTAGAGTTAAAACTATTAGGGCAATTCTTTACTCTTCCAGTTTTGTGGAAACAGTTGGGAATTCTCTAGAATAGATGACAGATGAGAGAGAGAGAGACTTGAGAATTTCTCATATCTCTATCTATATACCTACTTATCATCTTTCTATGTATCTATAACTAGCTGGAATACATATATCATTTATTTGATCCTGGCATGCTGTAGAATTATAAAATTGAAGAACATTATGACTGGATGGAATATTAAAAATCATCTAGTCCAATTCTTAATCAGTATTAAAACTGCCACCAATGGAGATTTTGTTCAATGTGAGTCTTGTATGTAAAGACTGTGTATACATTCAATTTGCCTGCAATCTGGTCTCCCCTCAGCTTAGATTTTTAATCTTCATGCAAATTATGCTCACTATCCCTCAACCTACTCCCAAAACATCATGTTATGCTTTTTTCTCTTTGTACTTCCTAAATGACATGAATGTCCTTTCCTCTTACTTTTCATACTCATGTCCTGCCACTCTTCAAGGCTCTACTCCTCTGAATTCCCCATGCATTTTATTGGTGGTCATTTCCAATAGCACTTATCTTATTCATCCATTCTTCTGGTTTTCACTGTTTTATATGAGTTACAGGATTATGAATAATTTACACTTCTTATTGTTGCTAGACTATAGTTTTAAAACAATAGAAAAGATTACTATATGATAGAGAGTTTTTGATACCTGAATTTTGGTGAAACAATAGAAGATGAGAAATAGTTTTATTCTTATACCATAATAAACAGCATCAGTTAGGTCTCACTAAAATGCATCTTGATTGCTTGGGCATTTTCTTGTTCAGGGAGATCACTGACACCCTACTTGAAGAGTAACTCAAGTAACCTTCGAACTTTTTAGTTTAAAAGAACCTAAGGGAACTGCCAGGTCAAACTTTCACACATAAAATATAGACGTCTGAAAAAGTAAAGGAACCTGTCCAGAGCTAAAACCTGAGTTTTCTGGCACTTTATGTCCATATAGTCCTCATCAATCATATTGGCTTCTCTAATAACCATTTTTAGTTGGTGACATCCATTGTGAAAATGTAAACATGTGTTTAGGTGCTTTGCTCCTATTAATATCATGTACATATATTTTTAGAAGATTCCTCAAAAACAAAACCACATAAATTCATTAAATAGCTTATCTGGCCACACCTTATGGGTCATGGAATCTTGTGTGAATTCTCTAAAATTTTCAGATGTGGCCTTCAGCAGAGCTGGGCAAATGCAGAGCCCGATTCCCCCAGCCTTCTCTCTAACACTGTAGACTAAACCCCTTCTATTTTTGTGGTACAGCTGTCTTTATGGACCCAGCTCATAGCTTTTTGTTACTCCTCCTTTATTTTATTGATGTTGAATCTTGATTTGCCAAAAATGAAGGGAATTTTTATTTAATCATTGATTCAACAAATGTTGCCATACATAGATTACTGTCCTATGCCTAGTGACTTCCAGTACTATTAAAAGTAATATGATCGATAATGACTGTTACTAGTAAATGCTTACTGTATTTCAGGTAGTATACTAGGAACCACACACATCTTCTCACTTAAAATGTTAAATGGCTCACCCCAGGACTGTGAGTAGGGATCAGGATTAGAACCCATGTCTGCCATCACCCAAAGTCCGGGCACTCAGAAGAGCACAGCTTTTGTCCTCAGAAGGCTTATGTCTACTATGTGGGAGAGACATCTGCCACAATATTCAAAGCAATGTGAATTGCTTGTGCATAACAAGCAAGGTGAATAACATCTACAAGCTGTTATTCAGGTACATACAGGGTGTCATGGAGCAAAGAGGAAGGACTCGAACTTTTCTGAGGGCAGTTAGCCTAATCCTTGAGGAATAGATGGCACATGGGCAGAATCTGAAAAGATGACTGGAAATTTGTTAGCAGATAAGAAAAAGAGGGCTTTGTGGATAGAGGAAACCCTACGGGAAAGTGCAGTGTTTTAAGAAAATAGCACATTTGGGAGACTGAAAGCAGTCTGGCATCACTGGAATTCATGAGTAAATGGCTCCTGCTGAAACTGAAGAGGCAGGCGGGGTCACGCAGGCCAAGCAATGAGGTCGGTACCTTGCCTGTAGGGAACGGACAAGGGCTAAAGACTCTGAAGCAGAGTGACAGAGTCAAATTTTAGACTGAGAGAGGTCACAGTGGTGTGAAGTATGGATTAAATAAGACCAGGAAGAGAGGAATGAAGGGGGAATGACAGAGAGAGAGAGAGACGAATTAGGAAGATGGCACACAACTGCACAACTGAGAGAAAATGAGAACTTGAACTAAAGTAGTGGCAGTGGAAATAAAAACATATTAATGGAATATTTAAAAGACTGCATCTATTGAACCTTATGACCAATTAGGTATGAAGGGCCTAAAGAGAGAAAAGAATCCAAGGTGATACTCAGGTTTCTGGCTTGGATAAAAAGAAATCATTAAAGAGGGCAGGTAGAAGTGAAGTTGGAGAGGAAAAATAATGAGCCTGGGTTTAGAAAGGCTGACTTTGATGTACCCTGAGGAACAGCCAGACAGAGATGTCAAGATGGCAGCCCACACTAGAATGGACCATCAGATAGGTCTGGCAAGGGGATGCCAAGTAGGAAGTCATCAGGGCACGGGTGGTAATTAAAGCCAATTGTTTGTTCAACAAGTATTTACTGAATGCCTATTGTATGCCAGAAACTGTTTTAGACACCAGGGATATGGCAGTTAAAAAATATGTTAAAAAAAACGTCCAGTCCTCTTGGAGCCAACATCCTAGGAGAGGTTATATTTTGGAGCACACAAATTTACAATCACAAGTTGTGTTAACTGCCAGAGAGGAAAAGCATTGTGTGGTATAAAAAAAATAAATAATAGGATCATATAATCTATACTGGGCTGAGGTAGGGAATGGTCAGGAAAAGACTCTCTGAGATAAAGGGCATGTAAGCTAAGAATTATACCAGATAAAAGGTTAGCTAAGTGAAGATCACTCCAAATGGGAACAGCGTACGTGAAGACCTGAGGCTGGAGTTTGTTGTATTCAAGATACTGAAAGGCCCATGTGGTTGGAGCATAATGGATGAGCCTGGGATGGAGTGGTAGGAAGAGGCAAATTTAAGCAAATCTGTTCATGCAAGGAAGTTCTGTAGCTTAATGTATAATATCAATCAATCAATCATTCAACCAGAGCAGGAAATCACATTTTATTAGGGGACAAGGGGGAGAAAAACCTACAAAAGACACCTAGATTTATGGTATCTATAAAAGAGTCCTTTCCTCTCAATTACTATAAATAAATGAGTTGTGATTCAGAGCTAATTTTTCCACCATAATTATTCTCTTCTGGAAGATTAGAGGAGGGATCCATGAGGTATTTTGGTGAATGTAAAGATCTCATGGAATGGATAAACAAAATTGGGGATATCCATACAATAGAATACTATGCAGACATAAAAAGAATGAAATACCAATATGATTACAACATAGATGAACTTGAAGACCTTTTTAAGTGTAATAAGCCAGACACAAAAGGCCGCAGAGTGTGTGATTACATCAATATGAAATGTTGATAATAAGAAAATTCTTAGAGACAAAATGTAGATTACTGGTTGTCAGGGGCTGGGATAAAGGGAAATCAGGAGTAACTGCTTAATGGATATGGGGGGTTTTCTTCTGCAGTGATGAAAATGTTCTAAGATTTGATAGTGGTGATGGGTGTACAACTCTATGAATATACTAACCACCACTGAATTGTACACTTTAAAAGATGAACTTCAAGGTATATGAATTATATATCAATAAAGCTTTATGAAAAAATTTCATGGGGCATCTCCCTGTGTTCTCTCAGTCTCAAGAAATGATAGATAAACATAAAGGTAGATAGATCTAGACAGCTTGCTTATATAGGATTTTACCAAAATTAATTATTTTTAAGTTCACATTATCTTTGATGAGCTTTGGATGAATGAGTTATGTCTATATGAAATGATGAATTTGGAAGTTCAGTTCCATAAGATTAATTTTTTACCCGAAAACATGCTGAAAAAGCTTTCAGTAATCTATCACATAAATAATGTGAAGACAGAGTCAATGTGTCTCACAAAACCTTGCCACGTACTACCCTGTAAAGATACTATGTGCTGAATGTTAAGGATGATAGATAAAAAAATGAAGAAGAGCTATAATACATTGGGACTTTAATGAAGCTTTGGATTCTATCCACATGACATATTTATCAATGAACCAGAAGATTTGTTTCACACACAATTTATCTTTCCAGTATAACCTACCAGTTTATTTCAGTCTAGAAAATGAAGAGGGATTAAAGTTCACCCTATATTAAAGTTCATCCAACAGCCAAAGTAAGATTTAAAATTTTAATATATTTCCAATTTAAGAAACTCAGTGATTTATCAAGTTGTTGAATCCCTATAATGTTCAAATACTCAAAGAAGTATTCAGAAACAAGTAGTCTTATCAGTTTTTTTTTTCAGTTTTCCCTTGATAATTAATAATCAAAGAATGGTTATCAGGAATTTATATCAACTTGGGGAATATGGCTTGATACTTCTATTATGGACATTAAGGGAAAAATTGTTATATGAATATCTATGATGGAGATCTCGTCAAAGTAGCAAATTCCTTGGAAAATATGCAAATATATGAATAAATGCATGGATGCATAAATAAGTAAACAAACAAATAAATAAGCAAGCAAGCAAACTAAGTAGAAGAAGTGCCCAAGAGGCAGATTGAAAATATTTACGAATAAAAAGTTTAATATTTATAGGTCTCAATGTATTTTCATATCTATTAAAAATTTGATCTTCAAGTACATTTTATGAAATAAGTAGCACAGAGAGATAGCCCCATTTCACAGAGAGACAAAATAAGGCTTAACAGGATAAGGCCACTTTGTGCAGACTCACATTTTTGGTAAGTAGCATATCAAATTTTATACCAACTGATATCACGTCCAGTGCATTTCTTTTTTCTTTCTTTCTTTTTCTTTCTTTCTTTTTTTTTTTTCTTTTTGAGAGAGAGAGAGAGGGCACGGGTGCACATGAGAGCAGGGAAGGGCCTGGGGTGGGCCAGAGGGAGAGAAAGAGAATCCTAAGCAGATTACACACCCAGTGTAGAGCCCCATGAGGGGCTCCATCTCACGACCCTGAGGTCAGGACTTGAGCTGAAACCAAGAGTCAGACGCTTCACCAACTGCGCCATCCAAGTGCCCCAATGTCCAGTGCGTTTCTGACATGACACAGTATTCTAACATTATTTTTACTATTATTATTGTTATTTTTATCATCACAGGATAAAAAGATATAAAAAGTGATACAAATATCAGAAAGTGAATAATGGTTTATGATATAACAAAAAAGACTTAGAGTATAAAAACTGGCTAGTGGCCTAGAAAATAATATATTTTTGAAAAATATTTGATTTTGTTGGTTGATTTTGTCTTCACTTTTGTTCATTTTATAAAGAAAATCAAGGCACTAGGATACACATGAGTAAGTGTTTCCTCCCATTATATGGTCAGGTCTCAACTATCCATGACCTTATAAGGACAAAGACTATATAGAATTTTTTAAATCTCTCCGATTTCAGATTCTCATGTCAATGGGTGTTTCCCCTTTTGCCAAAAACAAATTATTTTTTAAAACCCACCAATTGGGGGGGCGGAGCAAGATGGCGGAGTAGGAGACCTGGATTTCGTCTGGTCTCAGGAATTCAGCTGAATAGGGATCAAACCATTCTGAACACCTACGAACTCAACAAGAGACCGAAGAAGAGAGTAGCAACAACTCTCTGAACAGAGAAGAGACCACTTACTGGAAGGTAGGACATGCGGAGAAGTGAATCCGAGGCGATATTCAGGAGGATAGACGGCGGAGGAGGGGGGCCTCCGTCGGCCGCTTCTGGCAAGTGATAGAGCCTCGGAGCACAAAATCGGAACTTTTAGAAGTCAGCTCCGCGGAGGGACGTCGCTCCAGTGGCTAAGCGGGGGGTGGAACCCTCGTGGGACAGTGCGGTCTCAGGACCCTCGGGGTCACAGAAAGACCGGGGGTGCCTGAGGGCAGCAGAGCTCCCAGGTATCGGAGCAGAGAAGCCGGCTGCAGAGACGGAGCCGAGGTGCGGGCTCTCAGCTCGGGGTTGTCATAAAACGTGATCCGCGGCCCAGTTGGGCCACTGCTCCTCCAGCAAGGACCCAACAAGCGGCAGAGCCGGGGAGACTCCCCTCCCTCCCCCGGGGAGGAGCGGCGCGGGAGCGCAATGTAGGGATCTGCTGGGTTTGGAGACTCCACACGGGGTCAGGTGCCAGAGATAGAAACGCTCGGTCACAGGCCGGGTGAGCACGGAGTGCGGCCACCGGGGAGACGGGAGTGACGGCTTTTCTCTGGGGGCGCACTGAGGAGCAGGGCCCCGAGTTCTCGGCTCCTCCGAGTGGAGATTGGGAGGCCACCATTTTCACCCTGGTCCTCCAAAGCTGTACCAGAGCTTACAGGGAACAAAAGCTCCTGAGAGCAAACCCGAGCAGCTTGCTTAGCCCGGACCAACAAGGGCAGGGCAATTCCGCCTCTGGCAAAGACATTTGGAAACCACGGCAACAGGCCCCTCCCCCAGAAGATCAGCACGAACAGCCAGCAAGCCAAGACCAAGTTTACTGATCAAGGAGAACGGGAGAACTCCAGCGCTAGGGGAATACTGCACATAGAATTCATGGCTTTTTTTTATCATGATTCATTAGTTTTTCAAAGTTAATTTTTTAAACTGTTTTTTTTTTATTTTTCTTTTTCCGTTTTTCAACCATCTTATCAATCCCTTTTTTTAAAAAAACATTTTTTATTTTTCATTTTTAGAGTCATATTTTATCTCTTCATAGTAGTTACCCTTATTTTTGGCATATATATATATAAGTTGTTCTCTCTTTAAAATTTTGAGATACAGTTCCTTCTAACAGATGAAAATATACCCTAAATCACTAGTGTATGGCTTTGTTCTAGTCTCCTGCCTGATCACATTCTCTCCCCTTTTTTTCCTTTAATCTTCTTCTTTCTTTTTTCAAACAACTTCTTATCATATCAGTTCCTTTTATTGAATCTTTTATAATTTTCATCTTTACAGTCATCTTCCATACTTTCATTGTATCAACCCTTATTTTGTACATATATAAGTCTTTCTTCCTTTAAAATTTTAGGAGCCACTTTTTTCTAACAGACCAAAATATGCCCAAAATCTAGTGTGTGGCACTGATCTATGCACTAGCCTGATCATATTTGATCATATTCGGGTTTTTTTGTATTGTTCTGTTTTTCTTTTTATCTTTTTCTTTTTGTTTTTTTTTTCTTTCTTTCTTTTCTCTTTCTTTTTTCTTTCTTTCCCTTTCTTTTCCCCTGGTTTCAGGTCTTTTCTGATTTGTATAGAGTATATTTGCTGGGCACATTGTTAACCTGTTAGCATTTTGTTCTCTCCTTCATCTATTCTCCTCTGGACAAAAATGACAAGGCGAAAAAAATCACCTCAGCAAAAAGAACAAGAGATAGTACTGTCAGCCAGGGACCTACTCAATACGGACATTAGTACGATGTCGGACATAGAGTTCAGAATCATGACCTTAAAGATACTAGCTGGGCTTGAAAAAAGCGTGGAAGTTATTAGAGAAATGCTTTCTGGAGAAATAAAAGAACTAAAATCTAACCAAGTCGAAATCAAAAAGGCTATTAATGAGGTGCAATCAAAAATGGGGGCAGTAACTGCCAGGATAAATGAGGCAGAAGAGAGAATCAGCAATATAGAAGACCAAATGATGGAAAATAAAGAGGCTGAGAAAAAGAGAGAGAAACAACTACAGGATCATGAGGGCAGAATTCGAGAGATAAGCAATACGATAAGATGAAACAACATTAGAATAATTGGGATCCCAGAAGAAGAAGAAAGAGAGAGGGGGGCAGAAGGTATATTGGAGCAAATAATAGCAGAGAACTTCCCTAATGTGAGGTAGGAAACAGGCATCAAAATCCAGGAGGCACAGAGAACCCCTCTCAAAATCAGTAAAAATAGGTCAACACCCCGACATCTAATAGTAAAACTTACGAGTCACAGAGACAAAGGGAAAATCCTGAAAGCAGCTCGGGAGAACAGATCTGTAACCTAAAATGGTAGAAACATTAGACTGGCAACAGACCTATCCACAGAGACCTGGCAGGCCAGAAAGGACTGACATAATATCTTCAGAGCACTAAACGAGAAGAATATGCAGCCAAGAATACTATATCCAGCTAGGCTGTCATTGAAAATTGAAGGAGAGATAAAAAGCTTCCAGGACAAACAAAAACTAAAGGAATTTGTAAACACGAAACCAGCCCTCCAAGAAATATTGAAAGGGGTCCTCTAAGCAAAGAGAGACCCTAAAAGCAGCATAGATCAGAAAGGAACAGAGACAATATACAGTAACAGTCACCTTACAGGCAATACAATGGCATTAAATTCATACCTTTCAATAGTTACCCTGAATGTAATTGGGCTAAATGCCCCAATCAAAAGACACAGGCTATCAGATTGGATTAAAAAACAAGACCCATCAATATGCTGTCTGCAAGAGACTCATTTTAGACCCAAAGACAACCCCAGCTTGAAAGTGAGGGGGTGGAAAACCATTTACCATATGACATACCATATGACCATACCAAACCATTTACCAATATGACACCAAAAGAAAGCTGGGGTGGCAATCCTTATATCAGACAAATTAGATTTTAAACCACAGACTGTAATAAGAGATGAGGAAGGACACTATATCCTACTTAAAGGGTCTATCCACCAAGAAGATCTAACAATTGTAAATATCTATGCCCCTAACATGGGAGCAGACAATTATATAAGGCAATTAATAACAAAAGCAAAGAAACACATTGACAACAATACAATAATAGTGGGGGACTTTAACACCCCCCTGATTGAAATGGACAGATCATCTAAGCAAAAGATCAACAAGGAAACAAAGACTTTAAATGACACACTGGACCAAATGGACTTCACAGACATATTCAGAACATTCCATCCCAAAGCAACAGAATACACATTCCTCTCTAGTGCCCATGGGACATTCTCCAGAACTGATCACATCCTAGGTCACAAATCAAGTCTCAAGCAGTACCAAAAGACTGGGATTATTCCCTGCATATTTTCAGACCACAATGCTTTGAAACTAGAACTCAATCACAAGAGGAAAGTTGGAAAGAACTCAAATACATGGAGGCTAAAGAGCATCCTACTAAAGAATGAATGAGTCGGGTGCCTGGGTGGCTCAGATGGTTAAGCGTCTGCCTTCGGCTCAGGTCATGATGCCAGGGTCCTGGGATCGAGTCCTGCATCAGGCTCCCTGCTCCTTGGGAGCCTGCTTCTCCCTCTGCCTCTCTCTTTCTCTCTCTCTGTCTCTGTCTCTCATGAATAAATAAATAAAAAGTTTAAAAAAAAATGAATGGGTCAACCAGGAAATTAAAGAAAAATTTAAAAAATTCATGAAAACTAATGAAAATGAAAACACAACTGTTCAAAATCTTTGGGATACAGCAAAGGCAGTCCTGAGAGGAAAGTATATAGCAATACAAGCCTTTCTCAAGAAACAAGAAAGGTCTCAAATACACAACCTAACCCTACACCTAAAGGAGCTGGAGAAAGAACAGCAAATAAAGCCTAAACCCAGCAGGAGAAGAGAAATAATAAAGATCAGAGCAGAAATCAATGAAATAGAAACCAAAAGAACAGTAGAACAGATCAATGAAACTAGGAGCTGGTTCTTTGAAAGAATTAACAAGATTGATAAACCCCTGGCCAGTCTTATCAAAAAGAAAAGAGAAATGACCCAAATCAACAAAATCATGAATGAAAGAGGAGAGATCACAACCAACACCAAAGACATACAAACAATTATAAGAACATATTATGAGCAACTCTATGCCAGCAAATTAGATAACCTGGAAGAAATGGGTGCATTCCTAGAGATGTATCAACTACCAAAATTGAACCAGGAAGAAATAGAAAACCTGGACAGACCTATAACCACTAAGGAAATTGAAGCAGTCATCAAAAATCTCCCAAAAAGCAAAAGCCCAGGGCCAGATGGCTTCCCAGGGGAATTCTATTAGACATTTAAAGAAGAATTAATACCTATTCTCCTGAAACTGTTCAAAAAAATAGAAATGGAAGGAAAACTTCCAAACTCATTTTATGAGGCCACCATTACCTTGATCCCAAAACCAGACAAAGACCCCATCAAAAAGGAGAATTACAGACCAATATCCTTGATGAACATGGATCCAAAAATTCTCACCAAAATACTAGCCAATAGGATCCAACAGTACATTAAAAGGATTATTCACCATGACCAAGTGGGATTTATCCCTGGGCTGCAAGCCTTGTTCAACATCCGCAAATCAATCAACGTGATACAATATATTAACAAAAGAAAAAAAAACAAAACAAAATGATCCTCTCAATAGATGCAGAAAAAGCATTTGACAAAGTATAGCATTCTTTCTTGATCAAAACTCCTCAGAGTATAGGGATAAGAGGGTACATACCTCAATATCATAAAAGCCATCTAAGAAAAACCTACAACGAATATCATTCTCAATGGGGAAAAGCTGAGAGCTTTTCCCCTAAGGTCAGGAATGCGGCAGGGATGTCCAGTATCACCACTGCTATTCAACATAGTATTAGAGGTCCTAGCCACAGCAATCAGACAACAAAAAGAAATCAAAGGCATCCAAATCGGCAAAGAGGAAGTCAAACTCTCACTCTTTGCAGATGATATGATACTGTATGTGGAAAACCCAAAAGACTCCACCCCAAAACTGCTAGAACTCATACAGGAATTCAGTAAAGTAGCAGGATATAAAATCAGTGCACAGAAATCAGTGGCATTCCTATACACCAACAACAAGACAGAAGAGAGACAAATCAAGGAGTCGATCCCATTTACAATTGCACCCAAAACCATAAGATACCTAGGAATAAATTTAAGCAAAGAGGCAAAGGATCTATACTCAGAAAACTATAAGATACTCATGAAAGAAATTGAGGAAGACACAAAGAAATGGAAAAACGTTCCATGCTCATGGATCGGAAGAACAAACATTGTGAAGATGTCAATGCTACCTAGAGCAATCTACACATTCAATGCAATCCCCATCAAAATACCATCCACTTTTTTCAAAGAAATGGAACAAATAATCCTAAAATTTGTATGGAAGCAGAAGAGACCCCGAATAGCCAGAGGAATATTGAAAAAGAAAAGCAAAGCTGGCGGCATCACAATTCCACACTTCCAGCTCTATTACAAAGCTGTCATCATCAAGACAGTATGGTACTGGCACAAAAACAGACACATCGATCAATGGAACAGAATAGAGAGCCCAGAAATGGACCCTCAACTCTATGGTCAACTAATCTTTGACAAAGCAGGAAAGAATGTCCGATGGAAAAAAGACAGTCTCTTCAACAAATGGTGCTGGGAAAATTGGACAGCCACATGCAGAAGAATGAAACTGGACCATTTCCTTACACCACACACAAAAATAGACTGCAAATGGTTGAAAGACCTAAACGTGAGACAGGAGTCCATCAAAATCCTAAAGGAGAACACAGGTAGCAACTTCTTCCACCTCAGCCGCAGCAACTTCTTCCTAGAAACTTCGCCAAAGGCAAGGGAAACAAGGGCAAAAATGAACTATTGGGATTTCATCAAGATAAAAAGCTTTTGCACAGTAAAAGAAACAGTCCACAAAACCAAAAGACAACTGACAGAATGGGAGAAAATATTTGCAGATGACAGATCAGATAAAGGGCTAGTATCCAAAATCTATAAAGAACTTATCAAACTCAACACCCAAAGAACAAATAATCCAATCAAGAAATGGGCAGAAGACATGAACAGACATTTTTTCAAAGAAGACATCCAAACGGCCAACAGACACATGAAAAAGTGCTCAACATCTCTCGGCATCAGGGAAATCCAAATCAAAACCTCCATGAGATACCACCTCACACCAGTCAGAATGGCTAAAATTAACAAGTCAGGAAACGACAGATGTTGGCGCGGATGCAGAAAAGGGGAACCCTCCTACCCTATTGGTGGGAATGCAGCCACTCTGGAAAACAGTATGGAGGTTCCTCAAACAGTTGAAAATAGAGCTACCATACAATACAGCAATTGCACTACTGGGTATTTACCACAAAGATACAAATGTAGGGATCCGAAGGGGTACATGCACCCCAATGTTTATAGCAGCAATGTCCACAATAGCCAAACTGTGGAAAGAGCCAAGATGTCCATCGACAGATGAATGGATAAAGAAGAAGTGGTATATATACACAATGGAATATTATGCAGCCATCAAAAGGAATGAGATCTTGCCATTTGCAACGACGTGGATGGAACTGGAGGGTGTTATGCTGAGTGAAATAAGTCAATCAGAGAAAGACATGTATCATATGACCTCACTGATATGAGGAATTCTTAATCTCAGGAAACAAACTGAGTGTTGCTGGAGTGGTGGGGGGTGGGAGGGATGGGGTGGCTGGGTGATAGACATTGGGGAGGGTAGGTGCTATGGTGAGCGCTGTGAATTGTGCAAGACTGTTGAATTACAGATCTGTCCTTCTGAAACAAATAATGCAACATATGTTAAGAAAAAAGAAAAAGAAGAAGATAGCAGGAGGGGAAGAATGAAGGGGAGTAAATCAGAGGGGGAGACGAACCATGAGAGACGATGGACTCTGAAAAACAAACTGAGGGTTCTAGAGGGGAGGAGGTGGGGGAATGGCTTAGCCTGGTGATGGGTATTAAAGAGGGCACATTCTGCATGGAGCACTGGGTGTTATGCACAAACAATGAATCATGGAACACTACATCAAGAACTAATGATGTAATGTATGGTGATTAACATAACAATAAAAAATTAAAAAAAAAAAAAGAACTCATCAGCCCCAGAGAACTAAAGACGCACTTAGACTCTTGGCATGGCCAAATGGGCAATCTAGAATTTTATATTAAAGCAATGCTGAGAATCCTTTCTAATGATTTGATTTTCAAAGAATAATAAAGGTGAGGTCCTGTTTACCTAAAACCCACCAATTGCCAGCATTTGTTGGTTTTTCCTCCTTCTCCAAATAACTAAGCATCTCCTAAATAAACAATAGTTACTTTGATTGAGGTCATTTACTCGTGATTCTGCTCTGTGCTCCAAAGGTAGGAGAAATATGAAAAATGAGACATGACATCAGCAGAGAGCAATAGAGAGGAAAAAAATCTGGGGCAAAATAATGCTTACAAAAAGAATAATTTATCTTTAAGATCTGCCTTTCAATTGAGTAAGAGTCTAATAAGAACTAAATCAGCAGTATGGGGTTAGGAGGCAGTTAGGGATAGCCTTGATCTTAGGATTGATTAATCTACAAAATGGCTTCTCAAGTAGATCAATGGACTCACTCTTGGAATTATTTCAAGTCATTATTCTCTTTGGGAGATAGAGTAGATGTTGTTGAGTATGGAGGAAGGGGAGTTTCTACATGGGAGATCACTGCATCATAGTGAAATCAGCACAACCATGGTATCAAAGTTAAAGGCTTTTGAGTGTCTACCAATCACAGTTATCTCAGTTCTTGAATCAATACACCTATAAGTGGCACCGTCTGATTTAACTGATAGTCCCCAGACAGTGGAAAATTCATTAGTGACCCAGCAAGTGATCTCATCCACCCCTCATCTGTCAACAGAGGATTAATCCTTAAAGCCAAAACCCCAGCCACTACACACAATAGCAAGCAACTCTAATAAACAGGGTGACTCCAATGATAATGTCTCCTCATTGGCAGGGAGAGATTGGACCTCCCAAAGTACAGTTCGAATTATTGATTAATTTCCGTGTAAGAGTTCTCTGCTTAATGAATAACAGTTTGAATTCTTAATTCATAGATTACCTTGACAATCTAGTTTTCCCCTTCTAAGTTTAACTTTTAGTTGTAATAAATATCTTGAAGTTTTGTGTGATATTAAAATTATACTGAAATCTCATTTTAATGTTTTCACTTATGAATTATTTTCATATAAAATGGTAGTAATTTTTACAAATTTCTGTTTAGGGTTATTCTGTGGGATAGTCCACTCCTGAAATTTTTATTACTAGCAGTTTTGGGGGGGAAATTATTGGTTTTGGAGGAAACGATTTTTCTTTGATAACTTGGCAACATGCAAATCTGTTCCCCCTCTCTTGCATACCTGATGTAGGAAACCATCTTTTACTCCGCTATAGACTACAAGGATGTGGAATCAAAGAGAGGTATGGGGAAAGCAACAAAGAGAGCAAAGCATCTTCTTGAAGTATAACTGACTACAGCACATGTCCTCCAAATGAAACACACTCAAAACTCCTCTTTGCCTGCAGAATAAAATCCAAACCCTTTAATGACCTTTACAAGGCCTTCCAGGAACTTGCCCCTACCTCTGTCTTCATCCTCAGTTTCTACCACCAAGGTACACATATGCTGCATTCAGGGATATCACCTGGTTTACAGCCACCTGAATACGCCACACTGTTCCACATCTTCATGCCTGTGTGCCTCCTAGTTCCGCTACCGGAACCACCATCCTTTCTCCTAGTTCCTTCCCCCTTCTGATAAACTCGTACTCATTCTGAAAGAGAGTTCCCATCTGTATTGCCTTCATGAGCCACCCAAACAGCTGCCCACTCCTTTTTGTGTGTGCCAACCATCTACCTATTATTTACTACATTATTGCATTTATTATACTTCACTGTAATAATACAGTTTTCAGTACATTTTTCTCATCAGTCTGTAAGTTTCTTCCAAGCAAAATCTGTATATTGTTCAACGAGGTATCATGAGCAATTTGCACAGTCCCTGGCACACAGAAAATGTTCCATAAAAGTTGCTGAATGAAGCTGAAGTATTCATGACCTACAGAATGAAATGTCAGAGTTTCAAGCATAATGTCTTCTTAAAATCCAAAAGAAAATTATATGTGGCATATTGACATGTCTAAGAGGACAATCCTGACCTCAAATATTCTGTCCTTAGACCATATATCCTGATTTTTCCTTGAAAAAAATATGAACAACATAAATATAAAATGTAAATAATGAGTTTCATGGATCAATGTCTAATCCTAAAACAACGAATAAGATACTAAGTTCAACTTATTTCTGTCCAAATGGTCCAGATTTTCAGGAAGATGTTGGTAACCTGAACAACAAAAAAACAGTTTTCAGCTGAAATCTGTACATCTGACTTTCATATTCATAGACGCAGGCACAGACATCTACTAGGACCCAAAAGGGGAGATTCAGTAAAATCCCACAACACAGAAAACATCCAAATCTCTTGGGTCAGTGGATCGATAGAAACCACAGTCCCAAGCTAAGGAGGGCCTGAACATTGAGCTTCTTAGACAAACAAATGTTTGTCACAGGCTGTGGGCAGGATTTTCAGGTGGTGTGAATTGGGCACCAAGCAGCTGGGTGAACCTGGGGAGGTGCAGTCTCTCTGACCTGCAGTTCCTCCTCTGTCACACGAGGGACCTACACAGCATCACTGAGGGCCTTCCAACTCTCACAGCTTACCAGTGCTGGGACTGTTTCACGTCATAGAGAATGAGTAGGGAGGTTCTGGGACAGTTACTGGTAACTGGCCAATAAGAGAGCTGCTTCCCTATTTAATCCTCCCATCCTTTTTCCTCACCTTTGAAGACAAACAAAACATAAAAACCAGATACTTTTTCATATAGGCAACACATTTAATATGGGCCAATAAAACATTGAGTCCAGTGCATTACCATTATACAAAGGGTGTTGAATCTACTTGTTGCTGTGGGTCATTCTGGAAGATATACATCCCTTCGTTATACATAAAAAACTTGAAGCAGCTAGCATCACGTTCACATTTATAGGATTTATAGTGTGCCAAAGCATTCAGGTACAGTATCTCACTTGACCCTGAAGACATCTCTGTGGGGTTCAGGTTCTTCGCATTAGACAGAGAACGGAACAGAAGCTCAGTGTACTGCCTGAGGTCAGGCTACTAATAAATGCAGAGCTAAGATTCAATCATCAGTCTCTATATTTCAAATTCAATTTCATTCTGTATTAATGCTCTCCCTCCATCCAATCACACTATTCATGCAGAGGATGCTGCTAAGAGAGAGGAAAAAGGATTAAAAGACTTACCTATTCATTCAAGAAATATTCGGCAGGCACCTACTCTATGCCAGACACTCTGCTAGATGCCAGGGAAAAACCGAATCCCACTCAAACCCTCTCCCCCTGGACTTCCAGCCTTTATGCTTACAGGACAGACTAAAATGGGTAAGCGTAACTAGATGATGTGGGCAGATGTTATATGCGCCTCATAAAGATATAAGCAGGGAGCTATGGGAACACACTGTTTGAACAATTCATTCTGTTTATGAGAGTCAGAGAGAGCCTCTGGCATTTCTATGCCTCAAGGCATAGCTGGGCCTTGGACAGTGAGTATTTTATTCAATAAGTGGAAACTGAAAAGAACAGCATGAGGAACAGCTCAGATGTATGGAGAGGGCAAGGCTCATCCTAGGAGGTACTGCTTTTGGTCAGGATGGCAGGATGAAGTCTGAGTGGGTACCAGCTTTGTTGAGAGAAAGCCAGACCAACTCTGGGGCTACATAGTGAAACGTCCTCCCTCAGACTTTGTTCTCCATGCTTTTCCAAAAAGGATACTTACTTGAGCTTGGCTTTAGAAGATCCATAAAGAATGGTTCTCAAAGTGTGGTCTCTACATCGGCCGCATTGACATCACCTGGCAACTTGGAGAAATGCAAATCCTCAGGCCCTGGTCACAAACCTACCAAATCCCAAACTCCAGCGGTGGGGCCCAGCACTCAAAGTTTTAACAAGAATTATAGGTGATTCTGCTAGCTGCTCAAGTGTGAGAACCACAGTCTTAAAATACTGACTTTACCAATTCAGATGTCTATCTTTTACTGTAAAACATCAGTTCTAGTCCCAAAGTTAGCTGACCCACCTTCTAAGCCTGCAGACTAATTTTTTGTGTGCATGTGACAGGGAGTAGCTCTGCTGATCAAAGGTAAAATGAACTATGTGAGAATGAACTAGGAATCTATGTTGAGGTGTAGAACCAACTCCTCAGAACTGTTGGAAGGGAGATGTTAGCATCTGTGGTTCACTTGGGTAGATGCCATCTTTGGCCCTACTCTCCCTGGGATAAACGTCTTTTGTGGCACAGGACTTAATGTTAGCCAATCCAAAACACCATATTTCAAATGGCTCACAAATGGGAACTGTGAAATAAATGATCTTTATGAAACACCGAAGTCATATTCAAGTATGGCAAGAGGAAAATGTGGGCAAAACCATTTTTCTGCAGTCTTCTGGTTTGGCTTAGAACTGGCTATAATCCAATCTGATAACTAATCACCAAGTTCTCTGTTATCAGCATGACTAGGCTGGATGTGGGGATGGGTAATAGTTACAGTTCTTGTTTCAAGGAGTTTGCATTCTGGTTCTTTGGAATGCTCACAAAATCTTCTCACATTTCCCAAATCGCTGCCAGCAATTCCCTCATTCCCTACCTTAGGAGTTTCTTCCTGGAGTGCTCAACTTTCAAAACACATCGAAACCTGTCAAAGCTGGGCTCAAATGCCACCATTTTCCCCTCGACGAGGTATGATCTCCTCTTATACAATACAGACCAAAGAATGAATTATTTTTCTCTCACAGAGCTCTGTGGTCTTCCGGGAACACAGTACGATCTGTATTATTAAAATATTCTAATTAGTTCCTGTATGCCCTGTAAGAAAATCTTGATGCAAATCATTTCTAATTAAGAGAAAGACAATGGATCAAATTTTCATTACACCAGAAGGAAAAAATAAACAAAACTCTTTTCTTTTCAATATCTTATTCCTCATGTTGGACTTCTGAAGTGACTTTATAAATGCTGAATGTTGCATAACAAATACATGAAAGACCTCAGGATTTTGCCACTGCATAAAGAGACAAAGAATAAGGTATGTTACTTGTGGATTTTGTATTTGGAAGTGGGCACAAAGGAAATGTTTTGTTGAAGTCTGGGAGGCAGGTAAGAGGATTAGGGGTAAATCTAGGTTATCTGGTTGTCCTCCTTAACCAGTATCACTGAGTAATACATTTGTTGCAATATCACACAGGAGAGAAGAATCCTTTTTGCGGTAATTGATTGCTACTAGGATATTTTTAGAAAAATAATTTCTTTTGTTGCCAAGAATGACTAAAATCTGATCTGGATCTAAATAATAAAATCAATGCTAGCAACACAATAGTATTTTTATTTACTTGAGACAGAGGGAGAGAGACAGAGCACAAGCAGAGGGAACGGCAGGCAGAGGGAGAAGCAGGCTCCCTTGCAGAGCAAGGAGCCAGATGTGGGACTCAATCCCAGGACCCTGGGGTCATGACCTGAGCCGAAGGCAGACGCTTAACTGACTGAGCCACCCCAGGCGTCCCATGATATTTCTTTTAAGGCTCAAAACACTTGTCCTACCATAGTGTCTTGCCACAGGTGGGCATTCAATATATCTTTGAGAAGGAACAAAACAAATAAGAGGAAGGTTAAAGGTTGTTAGTCCCATTTTACAGGCAGAAAATGGAACCTTAGAGTGACGGAGCCAGGAAATGGTCAAGTTGGAGCAGAATAGAGGATTGCTGAACACAGTCCGTTCTTTCTCCCACACCATACTATGTTATGGCTTCATAGACCTGACTACTACATCTCCCCTTGTATGTCAAAACTGTTCGTGGTTTTCATATATCCTAGAGAAAGAGTGTTATCAAGTTGCTTCACTGATAAACTCTAGCTATATATAAAAACCCACAGCTAATTAGCCATTTCTAACAAATCAGTGGAGGAAGAAAATAACTGTCAACTGAATTGATTGACCACATCTTTCATGTTTTAGAGTACTGTTACTTTTCCACCTCATTCCCTGGGGCAATGATAAAGAATCCTTCCAGTTCTGTACTTAAGCACAAAGAACATGTTAGGAATAATAACTCAGGGTTAATACAACAGGAAACCTTTGCTGTGCAGAATACGAAACGTCTTCTTGAAGTCTTACTTCATGCCTGGTGTATATAACATCTGATATGAATTCCTCTCAAAATTCTCTGTGCAATAGAGCTGTATGCTGCCTGTATCTATTTCACTTCCTCCTCTATTAAGACAGTTTCTCTGTCACTCTGGCAGCAGCAATATGCCCAGCTACATACCCCAGCTGCCCCTCTGTAGGTTTTAAAAATTAAACAAAACAATTTTAAGACAGACTTAGGAGAAAAAGAACATATTCTGTTGGCAAGCCCTCTTTTTTACTCATCTCTCTCTCCATCTCTCTGCCCGAGACTCCAGTGTGATGGTTAGAGCTGAAATAGATGGACATCTTTTGACCATGAAGCAACCTTGAGAATAGAAGCGACACAATAGGAATGGCAGAGCAGAAGGACAGAGGAAAATGGAGAGACTGACGCTATCCTAATACCATCGTACCAGCTTTGGGATACCTATCCCTTGACTTCTGTGTTAAAAGAAAATTAATTGTATTTAGTTTAAGTCACTATCATTTCAGATCTCTTGCTACTGGTATTGACCAATATAATCATAACTAATGAATCCCCCCAAATGTGGACAGAATAGAGAGCCAGAAAATTTTGATTATGACTGCATTTTAGAATTAAAGACCAACTGAGTAATAGATGGACCACCGTTCCACACTAATGTGGGCTAAAAGAAGCAGATAATTTTCCCTAAATGAGGCAACCAGAAATGGAACTTGATCAGGAGTCTGAGTCACGCCAGAAAGAAGATGATGTTTGGAACCCTGCATAATCATGCAGTAGGGGTGGGGGGTGGGGGAGGGTGGAGAGGTGAATTAAGAAAGGAGGACATTAGAACAAAGGATTAATGGAGCTAGAAGGAAAGGCACACTGTTTGGAACTGGAGGGGCTACCATCACTGGCCTCTAGAGGCATGGGGCCAGCAAGGAAATGTTACACATCGTATAAGAAATTCCCTTATCCAGGGAGTTCAGAAAAACATTTTTCTTTCCCTTGCAATATCTGGTGCAGGACTTCAAAAAAGGGGATACGTGTTCATTAAACCTTTGTTGATTGATTTAAAGCCATCCAGAAAAATCAGTGATTGAAGTTTGCCTGGGAGACTCATTCTCAAAAGACTACATGAGACACACTGTTCCACCCCAATCCTTTCTCACTCTCCTTTGTCACTAAGGCGCATCTAAATTATAAAGGAAATGATACATCTAGGTAATTGCAATAAAGCAGATACATGTCACCAAAGCCTCGCAGCACAATGGGAATGAGAATTTAAAAACACTCAGCATTTACCCGTGATTGCTGTTTAAAAACTCTATACTTGATATGTATACATTTGTTTCTCTAGTACAGTAGTTCTCAACCAAGGTGATTTTGCCCTGCAGGGACAATTGGCAATGTCTCTTGAGCCTTTTTTGGTTGTTACAAGGGAGGTGGGGGAAGGTACTACTGGCATCTAGTGGGCAGAGGCTGGGGATGCTGCCCATCAGCCATCCTACAATGCACTGGACAACTCCCACCTTAAAACAACAACAAAAAAAGAATTATCCTGCGCCAAATTTAGTAACAGTGCCAGCTACTTCAAGGTTATGGATGTCTTTAGTTCACGTAATATTTTTTCAGAGTATTCTAAGTGTAGAATCATCAAAATATGATGTATGGTCAGTGATCCTTGGTACTACTCAGCTCCAATGTATTTCTTTGTCCACAGAAAGCTGGAAATAAATAGCCACAATTTTTAAATACACATTATTTGGGAGGTACAATGCAAAAACACTTTACAAAAAAAAAATCTTACTGAATCTACAGAACACTCCTGAGGGATAAATGTTATTACAATCATTTTACAGAAGAGAACTCTAAAGCTGTAAGAGATAAAATCCCATGCCCAAGGTCACAGAACTTATAAATAACAAAGGATACCAGTGCATACCAACCACAGGAAGCTAAATGTATAATCATGACATGGTTGCTATTCTGGATACCAATGTTCTCTAGTGAGTTGAGAGGGTTTTTTCCCCCTTTTTAAATTCATAGAAACATTGACTTTCTTGCACAGAAAGTTTCTTGAAATAAATTATACATTTGGCTCTTTATTAAGCACACTACGTTGAATATAATTTAATCCTTTCCTGACATGTCAGGATGGTTACGATGAATACCCACATTGTCCTGTCCTGCAACGTTCTCTGGACCTAGTGAAATGTCCAGAGTTTCCATCTCCTCACTAGATTGAACCCAGTGCTTTTAGAGTTTTTCTGCCTGGTTGTTACCATTTTTCTTTCTCTGCCTCTTCAAGCAGAATCATAACTGCCTCTTTTAACCCTAGCCAGTGTGCCTGCTTTCAGATGCTTCTAGGCTTCTGTGGATGAAAAGATAGATCACCAGCTCTACTAGAACTATATCTAAAATTAAAATAATAAAATCTGAGAAGAATCTCCCATAGTATTAAGGAGGGCACGTACTGCATGGAGCACTGGGTGTTATACGAAAACAATGAATCATGGATCACTACATCAAAAACTAATGATGTATTGTATGGTGACTGATATAACATAATAAAATAAAATTAAAAAAAAAAAAGACTCTCCCATAGTGTGTGCATGTGTTGGGGAGGGAAGGGAAGGAAGAGGAACTGAGAACATGTAAGCTTCAAGGTATCAACTTTACCTCTTCTACATTATTTTTGGCTTTATTTCCAGTTTCCAGTTGGGCTCCAGCCAGGTGACTTTGTTGGATCTGTATCTTCAGACTCATGAGGAACTACAATAATGGATATTTGAATCATCGTAATTTAGAAAATCCTGCATTTGGCTATATTGTATTGGGTTGTTGTGCAATGTTTCCACCACACTAAGTATGTCTGCTGGCACTTAAACCCCAATTCATCAACGGAAACACATTTCCTACTCATATCTGAACAATGCCTTCAGTTTTTATACATGCAGCCCCCACTTTTAATTTGAAAAAGGATTAAAATACTAGTACAATTCTCAAAATGAATCAATATGCAAGAGAATATGAAGTTTCAAAGGTTAACTCTGGGGAAACTGCTTCTCCAGTGAGGCCCGAGAGACCATTGGTTTGTTTGTTTGTTTGTTTTCACTCCACCATTGCACTTATGAACGATGGAAAGGACCCTACCAGCACTTTGCAACTACAAAGGCAAACTAGAGACACTGTGAGCTTTAACCAGGACAAAACACAATCAGACACAACAGTGGTTCTTGGAGATTGCAAAAAAAAAACATGACAAACCTGTTAAATAATCAGTCCATCGTTTTTTGCTTTTTGTTTTTTGTTTTTTTAATGTCACATTTAAAAAGATTTCCTGTATAGTTTTACATCAACAAAATAGCTGATACACTGGGCTGATGCTCTGTCAGGCTGAAGGCTGGTGCTGAAACTGCCAATGGTCAGGTACCTAGAACTTGGCAGGTAAGAGTGCTGCATTGCTTCTGTGGTTCACTGCTTGCCTCTGTCCACTCCACATCAGCTGCTGGTTTGCAAGAATGTCCCCTTGGGGACCCAAATGCTGCTACCAGCAGTTTTATTACATTCTGCCATGGCTTTGTGGGGCCTAGCAAGCTGCAGACTTTGCACTAGGATCATTATGGAGAACAGAGCAAAACAGAGTTTGGAGGATGTTAAATAGTAGAAATTTTAGAATGCATTAGCTTTGCCCTAGGAAGCAGGGCATTTGGTTATTTGGAAAATAAAGGGTTATTAGCTTGAAGAGGGATAAAAATTCTGCTTTTCTCTTAAATCATGGTTTAATGAAACTTAGCTTTTCAATGAAAATAATTGATTTCTCCAGTGGGAGATTTAGTATGAAATTACCACTTCAGTTAGGATGATCAAAAAACTCACTGGCCACCTCAAAGAATAGTTATCCAATTAGGGGCTGAAGATACAAGGATTGAAAAGGTAGCTACATTTTCCCTTGAAATCTTTGTAGGCCTCTGCACTTGTTCTCTAGGAACCCTAATTTGGTACATTCTAAAAGCCCAGATGCTAAGCTTTTTGCAAAGTGCTTCGGATGCACAGGTAAATCATACTTGGCCCCTGTCTCCCAGGGATTGGTTGTCTAGCCAGGACCCTGCGCTGTTCCCCCATGAGCCTTGAGTGGATCACAGGAAGGACAAATTAGAAATGAAAATCACCAAAAGATTGTTAGATTCAACTGCTGACACTACATGTCCACTGATTGACAAACAAGAGCTAAGGAGCCTTCTCTTCTTAAAGGACTCCAGGAAATTATAGCTACTGAAGGTAAGTCTGTGGAGACACAGTAAGGAGACCTCACAGGGACTGAAGTGCTGATACTTATGTCATTTCCTTTTCTCTCTCCATGTTCATGTATTAAAATACACACACAAAAACCAAAAATATGACCTGACATTGCAATAGCAATAGAAACTAATAATATCTAGCAACAATTTTTCAGCATCTGGGAGCAACTGATACTCGGCCATATGACACAGGCCTGTGGCCTCATCCCCAGCTGATGTGTCTCCACAGAGCTAGGAAAGCAGCAGAGGTCCTGTCTCCTGCTATGTACCCTCCTCTCAGAAACGTGGGGATCAGAAACCTGACATCCACCTCCCCACACATATAGCAAGAAAACTGTTAACTAGCCCATCCAAGATGATTTCCGCTTTCCTCTGATGGCTACTTCTTTCCTCATACAACATGAGTGGGGTCCCTGCACTGAAAACGTGGTGCAGAAAGGCCAACTAAGGGAGGAACGTAAAGTTGGCAGTGGGCATCGGGGAAGATAGGAAGAATTTTGAGCGTTGTATACTCTGTTTCCGGAAAAATAAGAACTAGAAATTGTTTCAGATCACTCAGGGGAAAAAAAGTTAACTTCTCACAGCCAGAGGACAGGCTGTGATGGTTAATTTTGTGTGTGTCTGCTTGACCAGGCTAAGGGATGCCCAGAGAGCTAGCAAAACTTACTGCTGGGTATGTCTAGGAGAGTGTTTCTGGAAGAGACTGGCATTCAAATCATTAGACTGAGCAATGGAGATGGGTATCATCCAATGCTTAGAGGACCTGAATGTAACAAAAAGGCAGAAGAAGAGTGAATTTGTTCTTTGCTTGAGCTGAGACATTCATCTTCTCCTTGCCTTGGACAGTTAGTGCTCCAGATTCTCAGGCTTCCAGACTCAGACTGAATTATACTGAATTATACCCAGTTTTAATCACAGGACTTCTGAATTATACTGAATTATACCCAGTTTTAATCACAGGACTTCTTGGCCTCCACAATCATGTCAGCCAATATATATCCTATCGGTTCTGTGTCTCTGGAAAGCCCTGACTAATAATACCCAGGCATTGGAAGCAGAAGATCCTTTCTTATTTAGGCAGAGCCTTATTAACTGATCTCCTAAAACTTTCTGAACAGCTTTGCACACCAAACAAGCCTCTAACGTAATTCCTGAGAGATGGAATCTATCAGATTCACATGGAAATTCTTAGGAAATAAGGGAGAACATAGGAGCTCAATTTTTGGAAGACTCCAGTCTTGGACCCATGCTTAAGGGGAACAAACACAAAACCAAAAAACAGCACAGGTGGGACCCATACTGCAAAACTGAATGCTCTGAAGGTGAAGAAAACCATAGTTAAAAAAAAAAGAAAGAAAGAAAGAAAAGAAAAAGAACTGGGAATATCTGCTCTGTGATTTCAAGTAAATATGTAAAATAGTGGACTTGTTAGAATAAGGGATGATTGATGAGATTAAAAGATATCTTAGAGACAGTCAGCCTGAAATTATTAAGGAAGCTGGCTGAGAATAGCAAAGAAGCAAAAGCCAAATTAATTCCACACTGGAAATGGAAAAGAACAAAACTGGCACTACAAAAAATTAAATCATTGATATAAAGAAACTGCCCTAAATCAGAAAATATGAAAAGTTATGAAAGAGAAGATCATAAATACAGCAGACAACGGCTACAGATTTCTCTCTACAAGTAATTTTTATCCCTAAAGGACAAGTCTTACCTAATTGAGTAGAAGCAACAATCAATTAAATAAAGGAAATAGCTCCTGAGTCGAACACCAACCAGAGTTTGTGATTATCATGTTCCAGACAAAATGTAATCAATCTGGCAAATAAAATAATGACTGGCATTTGAAGGAGCCTCCTGCTATCCAAAACCAATAGGAGCCAGACCCAGGAATTCCCTGGGTCCTCTGCTTTCCAGTCAGACAGACCCAGTTCCCGTCATGGCTTTATGACTTGACAAGCTGTAAAAATAGGGGCAAGTTACTTAACATCAAGCTTGCCCCCATCTGATGTTTACTACTTAACACCGTGTAGTAAAAACGCTACTTCAAAAAGTTTTCTCACCCCAACACATCCCTATCCCTAGTGAAAGATCCCTTTCACTAATCTCCTAATGCATCTGACTCAGTCTGAGTAGGATTCCTCATTCCTCACTCCGTTTTCCACAACTTTCCACCAGACCAGGCGACATCTGAAAGGAACCATGTAAGGGAAGGAAAGAAAAGATCAGAGAAAGAAGGAAGTAGCCCCAAGGTCATCCTCCCCAGGGTAGCAGCAACTGACCTCAAAAGAAAATCATAATTAACTTTTTAATAAAATATCCCCAAAGGCACATTACTTTCATCCTCCAGAGGTGATAATACTTATTATAAAGGCAGCTTTGCCTGGATAGGCCAAGCACTGTCCTTGTTAGCTTATTTCTGTCATTCATTTTCATTACACATTCATTTTAATAAAGCTGAATCGCTGTAAAATCCAGATTAATGGCCTCCAACAATTTCAATAACTACATTAGCCATCACATTAATTTACCCTGTACAATGATCTTTCCCATAGACTTACCTGAAAGGCACCTAGCTTAAAGTATCGCCCGTTCCTCTTCTCTGAGACTGGCTTTCTATAGGCTTCACTTTCAAGGGCAGCATAGCTTGGGTCCCACACAGAGTGGAGCACTTGGTAGGCTCAGACTCTCTTAAAGACAGTCCAAACTCTGTCCATGTCTGTACAGGTTCGATGCCTAAAGCTGAGACTTCCACAAACCTTTACAGTAAACTTTTCTACCAATGTTTTCCTTTATCCCACTTTAAAGTCACAGTTTTATCTACTATCTGAAGCAATAAGTCGTAATTACAGCTTTTAATTAAATAACAGCCTCCACAAACACACAAATACTTATCTGTTCAGTACATTTTATCTACAAAGATCCTTAGGAGACCTGGTTCTCAGGAAACCTATCTACTCCAGATTTTTCTACCAACTAACTAGACTAGAGGCAACCTCATCTCTCAGGGCTTGAGGTAACAAAGTTAACTGGTGAAGGAGGCAGGGCCAGAGTGCTGGTTCTCACACAGGGCACATTTCAGGCATGCATGCACGACATAGGAGCATGCCTTGGAAAGACTGAGGACAGAGCAAGTAGCAATCAAGTAAGGTAATCTGTGTGGAAGTACTTTGTAAACATGGGTACTAGTACAATTACATGTGGCAGGGAGTGGGAGTAGGGTCTATAAAATGAAAAGAATTAGAATTGGAAGACCTGATCATAACTGTAGCTTAGGGAATGTCACATACCACTTCGAGTATCAGTTTTTCTAAATATGTTAATAGTATAATAGTACTCATCTAAAGAACTAATTCTGAAGGTCAAGAGCAATACTTTTGTCAGAGCAGCTGCCACTGAGTGTAGCATATAGCAGGCTCTCAGTAAATGAAGTTGAAGGATGACAGGCCACAGCACTGGCTTCCTTCGAAGTGCATAAAGCCTTAGACAGCCAAGCACCCTCAGCCAAACATACTGGTCCAATCCCATTTGCCCCTTCCTGGTCATCTCCCTGAGGGTAGGCTTTCAGCAATTTATAGCCTTCCTGATTTAGTGGGCTCTCTTGTCAGAAAAGTTACTTAGAAACTAAGTTATTATTATAAAACATAAAAAACATGTTCAAGCTGTCAAAATATTAAAGGCTCCAACTCCTATTCAGCATCATTTTCCCTCTCGCCATGGTTTCCTTCCAGCTGCAATCAATATACATTTTGGCAGAAGAGATGCTAAAGAAAAAACCTTCCAGCTTGCTTCCAAGGATTTCACTCTTGCCCATACATATAGATCCTACAGTAATGGTAAAAACATCCATTTGTTCCATGCTCTGCAATTAACCTAGCATTTCCCTGGCATTATATAACCCAATTAGATGGACCGGTATGGAATCCTACCCCCACCCATGTTAGATAGGAAGCTCCTGAGGGTCAGAGTAGCCACGTGAGCCGCTCCAAGTCCTGCCACTAATGAGGGATGGAGTAGATCTGGGTGTACAAACATGGGGACTAACATGCTTTCCATCACACTCAAGATATGTGGTAAAGGAAGTAGCTGGAATTTTGAAGTTAACCCAACGTCCTCCTCATTGTCACATACCTTAACAATTCATTTTGTGCCAGCCAAATAAATCCATCATGAGATATATAAAAAAAAAATCCTCTTTATAATAAGATGAAGAGACTGTATAACCCAATAAAATTGGTGCTCTTTAAATTAGACAAGGAGTACCAATGGAGTAGCACTGAATGTGAGCATTTCCTGTTTTAAATGAGCAACAGACTTGTCAAGTGGGTATTTTGGCACTGGGGTAGTAGTGAACAGAAGAGACATGATCCCTCCTCACAAGGACCTCACAGTCTAGCCGGGTGTTAAATCAATCAAATACATACACTATTTAAATATAGGATTATAAATCTTGATTAGTTTTACAAAATAAGTGCGGGGGAGGGGTGACATAATTTAGTTTGAGAATAAGAGAAGACAGAGAGACAGACGGATGGATGATACATCTCACTCTGGTAGAGTGTGAAAAATTGATTGAATAGGCGTGAAAACAAGACAGAAGGAAAACACATTGAACATACAAACTACCAGAAATGAATAGAATTCCCAAAAAGTGCCACAAGTGCTGAAGAGATGTGGATTTAAAGATGGGTCAGGTTAATTAAGAAGGCAAAGGTAGTAACTTGGAGCCTGTGTCTGGAGACAGAATGTAACCTCCCACCTGAATGCACAAGGCTTATGCAGGGGTTGAATTTAGAATAAACCATCTATTAGAAATGCAGGAATCCACAGCGTGGGTTTCAATATCAATTAGTAATTATATCCTTTCTTGTTATCAATCTTCTGTTATACTTTGGAAAATGGAAGGTAGGTAGATTTGTAGAGATTCACTGAATAATATGCACTAACAACAATAGCTTAAAAAAAAACTTTTTTTTTTAAGGAATCCTGAAACTTATAAGGAATCCTGAAAAGAATTAAATTTTTTAGCTTTTTATCCTAGCATTTTCGTCCCCTCCTCCTTTACTTAAGCATGCTATTTTTTAAAATCGGTAGTTGTGTGGGATGCCTGGGTGCCTCAGTTGGTTAAGCTTCTGCCTTCGGGCCGGGCCAGGTCATGATCCCAGGGTCCTGGGATGGAGTCCAGCATTGGGCTCCTTGCTCAGTGGGGAGCCCGCTTCTCTCTCTGCCTGCCACTCCCCCTGCTTGTGCTCTCTCTCTCTTTCTGATAAATAAATAAATAAATAAATAAATAAATAAATAAATAAATTCTTTAAAAACATAAAAATAAAACAGTAACTTTTAAAACCCTAAAAATACATCTGGCATTTTTCAATAAAGCTGAAATTGCATGTAAATGTTCATTTTTTAAAATAAGATAATAGCAGATGATCTAAAACAGCCTAATCTGGGCACAAACATGGCCCGTATCTAGCGATTTTCCCCCTCTATACGTCTGTGATAGGAAGGTGTACGTACAGTGTAAATGACTGTAGCACACACAAGGCTCTGGATCACCCATCCATTAGCTTCCAACTCTCTGCGGTTCTCTGAAAGTTAACTCCAGCCAATGGTGTCAGTCAAGAGTCTCAGCATACTTTTACTGAAACGGCAAATGATCTAATATATGATCTCACACAAAGGATAATACATTGGGATATATCTACAGGCAGATCAACCTCTCTAAAAATAATACAAGCATAGTAAATGGACTAGTGTTCCCAGGCAGTTGCTTTATTGATTGTGCAGTACTTTGACTCACAAAACTGTTAAAGCCCTAAATAAATGTTTATTGAGTTCCCTACCTTCAAGGCATCTGCAGTCTAGTACACCAGTGAATATAGTTAGAGTGTTATTAGTGCTATCATGGAGATATATATATATATAAAGTATAATGGGGGCCAAAAGGAAGGTTAGTTCAAGTCTCCTTGAGACTCAGGGAAAGGGGAAAGACTTCATCGAGGTGATAGAGATTGAGTTCTGAAGATGAGCAGATGTTTGCCAGGTGGAAGGAGGATGGCTGAAATGGGAAGGCAAACTGGGCTGAGCAGTGTCAATGACAATTCGGCTCAGCTGGACGGTAGATGGTTATCTTCGACAGGACATCACTGAGATCTATTTCACTTACCAGCTGTCATCTTCATCCTAGCATGAAAACTGGGATATCATGAGTGTGAAAGTCGGTTTTGAGCAAATAAATGGAGGGCATGGAAATGATGCGGGGGAAAGGGTGGCTATTGAGGAAGGTGAAAGCCAGATTATGAATGGTTTAACACACCAAGTTGCAAGAATTTAGACTACCCTACAGAGCTTCCAAGAAGACAGTAGGGAACCATTCAAGGACAGTGATGTGATTATTTTTGTGCTTCAATAAAAAAATCTCTCTGGCTGTGGAGTAGAAGATGTACTGGAGGAGACAAGAGTGGAGGTTTGGAGAGGAGGTAAAGAGATAAGAGACTTCTTAGAGATTATATGCTCCATTTGTTATTTCTTCTAGGTTAGAAAAATAGGACACATAGAAGTCAGTTATTAAAGACAAAAAACTGTGGGGCTTTCTATGGAAATGTGATGGACTTCTTATGTTCTCTAGCCACTAGTTTCCCAGCCATCAAAAGCTGACCTAATACAGAGTAGAAGCTCTGGATGAGTAGGTGGAAATAGTCCTCATCACTTACCAGCTGTGTGCCTTGGAGCCAACTGGGTGATGTAACATTTCCCTTACTGTAAGACAGACATGAAATACCCACCCCTGGTACCTTGCACATTTTCTGTAAAGGTCACAGGAGGGATGAATGGGGTGGTCCTTTACAGACTGGAAATACTCTAGTTACAGGAGAAGTTGAAGGCTATTGTGAAGTGGAGGCATTCAGCAAAAGCATCTTCTGCTTCTTGGCCAATAAAACAAGTAAAATTCCAAGACTATGCAAGAAATCTGAAGCTACATAAGCCCACACCCAGTGCTAAAATCATGTGATTTAAGTTAAAGGAAAATAGCTTTTCATTATAAACCGGACTAAAATAAAACTATCAACCCCTAGGTTGCCCTGGCAAGGAGCTCAGAGAGACAAATTCTTTTATTTCCCTGATGAAGAAACCGAGACCTAGGAAAAGAGCTTGGCTTACTATGTTACAGCAAGTTAATGGCCAAACCAGGCCTAGAACTGATCTTTCTTGACTTCTGGTCCAATAGTCTTCTATAACAAGCCACGTGAGTGATAACAAAGGTTAATAGGGATGTTTCTTGTTTTCCATAGGGCCCTACAATTGTGAGAAGGGGTTGGGACAGGGTGGAAGGAGATGATAAAGAACCTCCAGCACCTCCCAGCTCAACTGCTTTGAGGACAACTCTGGATTTTTAAATAAAAGTATTGAAAAATAAGGTTTCCTGCTGCCAAAAGGAAAAACCACTATAGTGTCAGACGTTCTTTTTTTTTTTTTAAGTTTGATATGAACAAACCTGAAAATTCCAAGTCAATGAATACATACTAAAATTGTCACGCTAAGCCAATATGCTTGCACTCATGTCTGTTTACCTTAAACTCCTGCATACATATCGCCAACCAGCTTGGAAGATGCATACAGCTTTTCCCCATGACTAATCATCACATGTTACCACTCAAGCATAAGAGGACAGATCAGTGAGAAGGCACAGTTATTTACCAAACTGTTGAAGTGGTAATGCAAACAGACTTCTTGAAAAGAAATAGAGCATGGGAGGAGAAGACTGTGTGGGCTTCTTTTTGTCCCCTTTATTAACCAATTTGCTTGAATCTCCAGAAATGTTTCAGTTGCCGAGCTTTTGTACTGCCAAAGGCTCCATCAAGGCCATAGAAATATGCAGCTCTGGTACAAAGATGAAGTTGAGAACCCTTGGCATTAACAAGAAGAGTTGGAAGTATTCTACAAATTAATGGGCTGGCCCTGATCCACTGAGCCCCTCCCTCTGTCTCACCTGCTCCACTCCATTTCAGCACGCAGCTCCTGAGCTCTTGCTATGTGTCAGATTCTGGGCACAGCACACTGGGGGACACAGGAGGAAATAAGGCATTGTTGAGAGCACCATATGAAAGGCAATGAGAAGCACGAGTGCATCCTAGAGGTGCAGTTGTTTTGCTTCAGGGGAATGAGTGATCACTTCAAGTTGAAGGCTCTGGCTAGGCAAAGGTAAGGTTTGAACCAGGCAGGAAACTGAGGATCTGAAGGGTAATTTTTAATCCATGAAATGAGTAAATCCAGAAGATTCACCTCCCTGGGTCTCCTGAGCATGAGGACATGTTCTCATCACTAATTTACTCTCTGCGGGTTACATGTTTGTACCAGCAGGGTGCCTTGAGGAGTCCCAGAGAGGGGGCAACCACAAAGAGGTCTCTGGCATTAGCAAGAAAAATGCAAAGAACACTATTACATAGAATTATTACATAGATAGACCTCCTACCTTCATGAAGACTATACCCAGAGACATTTCCAAATCACCCAGTCCTCTAATCTAACTCACTCCAATGTCAATGATAGGTGTTTGTTTGTTTTTTGGGTTATTTTTTGAAGATTTTATTTATTCATTTGAGAGAGAGAGAGAGAGAGAGCACAAGCAGGGGGAGAGGCAGAGGGAGAGGGAGAGGGAGAAGCTGACTCCCCGCTGAGCTGGGAGCCTGATGTAGGACTCGACCCCAAGACCTGGAGATCATGACCTGAGCCAAAGGCAGACGCTTAACCATCTGAGCCACCCAGATGCCCCAATGCTGGGTGTTTTAGAACTAAGTTTTCTCACTACACCATCACTCTGACATGCAGCTTTGAGTCCTACAGGTGCATATTCATGCTCAGGATTTTTGTTACCCTATCTCATTTAATCCCTAGAACAACCCAAGTGGTAGTTATTGTCCTCGTGACAAATTATTACATACCATGGACAGTGACCAATTGCTTTATAAATAATCAAAACACCATGAATGCTAAAAGTGCTGATGCCAAAACCTGGCCAGTGTAATCCACGGAAGGAAGAGGCTCAGCATTTATTTGCAATACACATTTAGAAACTATACAACCCATCTAGAAGTTCATCATTCATTGATGAACACTTATCATATCTAATACATTGTGTAAAAACAAAATGATAAATGAATGACTGTGAATAGTATGTTAGGAAGAAATCTTGAGTCTGGAGACCCAGCATGAGGGCCACTCTGATTAAAAGTTACTCATCTCTGAGTATCATTTTTCTTGACTGTGCAAAGGGGGATGGGGCACAGTAGATTTTGTAATCCCTATATTGCTTTCCACTGCTAAAAATTTCAGTGCTAATAGTAATTTAAAACTTTGCAGTTCAATGAATAAAAGTCCTTGTTAAATGAGTATTCTCCAGTCTGTAAAGGCTCAGAGATGCAAATGCTCATTCAAGGAAAGGCCCTAAGCTGTTATTCAGCACTAGGTGAAGGACAAGACTTTAACTGAGGAGTGTTTTTTTCCCAAAGGAGAAAATGGAGCCTAATGAAAGGGAGAGACAGCCTTAGGCCTACATGCAAGGATAGAAGCCTATTGAGGTTTGCAGTTACTGTCACAGCAAGGATGTAGAGAAATATACAAGACTTGGGAAGAACACCATATCCTTCCGTAAGCTTTGCAGCCTTCCCGTGTTTTTCTTCTATCACCATCTGTCTACCAGTGTGATCAGTGCTTTTATCCTCAAAATGGACGGGGCGTAAGTACTTGTCTTTAGGAGCAGATAGGAGAGGCTGAGCTACAGAAACCACTATGACCCTGTAGCCAGTCCTAGGGACAGAGTAAGGGGTAGGGAAAAATCAGGTGAGTGACGGAAGCCTATGGACAGCCTGAGCACTGGCTCAGGGGTGGGGTGGAATAGTTTCCAGGGCAGAGCATCAGCAGGGTCCACCGGGACTGCACAGTGGCCCATGACACTGATTCTGTGAATAAGCATGAGTGTACAGAGCTCATATTCAGATGGTTATTCTGTCCTTCAAAGTGAGCAAAGGAAAAAGTCTGTAATTTTTTTTAAGTGAAGACTATTTAAGAATCCAAGAGTTAAGATCATCCATATGGTGACATGAATGATAAAACTAACATCTCTTATATTCATTATTTTCCAAGGTGATCATACAGTTTATTATGCAAACTCAGACATTTCTGGGACTACAAAGAGATGCTACCAATTATCATCCTAAGACAAAAGGTATGAACAGAGACATATGTAGTCTCTATCCATAAAGTCCCGTGCTCATTATTCACCATTTCACCTGATTAATTTTCAATCTCTAAGAAGGGATTTTTATGCCTATTTTATAGATGAGGAATCTAATGTTCAGAGAGGCAAAGTGCCTTGCCCAAGACACACAGATGGTAAGCTTACAGTACTTGAAAATTAATACTCTGTTAAAGTACACATACACATATGTAACGCTAAAAAATAAATTAAGAGTCCAAAGGTCCTATGTGCATATAAAACCAGGTTACTAAAATGTGTGAAATTCAACCTTCCCCAGATGTATTGCTTCACAAGGCACTCAGGAATGGCTAAGCAGAGCAATGAAAACAACCTAAGTTGTGCCATGTGGCTCACCATTCCCATCAGTCGTGAAGACTTGGTAAGATCCAGCAGTGTCCATACTCCCATAGCGTCCTAAACCCACAGCACCACCTCCAGTGGTCAGGCCCCTCCAGGCTGACATATCCTAGGTAGTATCAGACTGCACTCTTTTTTTTTTTTTTAAGATTTTATTTATTTATTTGAGAGAGAGAGAGAATGAGAGATAGAAAGCACGAGAGGGAAGAGGGTCAGAGGGAGAGGCTGACTCCCCGCTGAGCGGGAAGCCCGATGTGGGACTCGATCCCGGGACTCCAGGATCATGACCTGAGCCGAAGGCAGTCGCTTAACCAACTGAGCCACCCAGGCACCCCAGACTGCACTCTTGACAAGACCTGTTCTTATGGGGAACGTAGAGGATAATGAAGATACCCATCATACATCCACAAAACCAGAAGTTCACAAGTATTCTTGACAGTTGAAATAAAAGCAGAAATCAGCTCTTCCTCCCCTGTTGTGACAAGTGTTTGGAATTCTCTGTTGAGCCCATTGCTGGCACAGCTCACACCACTACGAGCCCAAAGAGTAAGTATGAGGTTATTAACCCATGTAAGACCTCCTAGACAGGACAGGAAAACTTTCGAGAAAGAGGTGCAGAGTCCTAGAAGACCAGAAATGAAAGGAATCTGAAAGAACAGCAAGCCTTCTCTTCACAGAATGGAAAGAAGCCTCAGAATCTATGTATTTAAGTCAAATTGCAAATTAGTGGTAGAGTTGGCATCACCCTTCAGGCTTCCTGCTTCATGGTCCACAGCCTTCTCATGTAATTGTGTATGGGGTGGAATTAGAGTGGATTCATTATATGTGACTGTGGGTGGCACTGTATTTCCCAAAAATTTGTATGTTGAAGTCTTAACCCCCGGTACCTTAAAATGTAACCATATTTGGAGGTAGGGTCTTTACAAAGGTAAGTCAAGTTAAAATGAAGTCATCAGGATGGGCCCTAATCCTAGATGATGGGTGTCCTTATAAAAAAGGAAAACTTGAAGACAGACACGAATGCAGGGAAGTCGCCATGTGAAGATGAAGGGAGAGACAGGGTGAGGCTTCTACCCGCCAGGGAATGGCAGGGGTTGCCAGCAAGCCACCAGGAGCTGGGGAGAGGCATGGAGAAAGTTGTCCCTCAGAATGAACCAACCCCGCTGATACCTTGATCTTGAACTTCTAGCCTCCAGAATTATGAAATGATCAACTTCTGTTAATTTAGTCATTCAGTTTGTTGTACTTTGTTAGAACAGCCCTAGCAAACTAGTGTAATGGGTTTGGGATAGACACACTGTTTCTTCGTGTCTAATCAGCCCGTGGTCTGCAATCTGGATTTGCTCATTCTGTAGTGATAGGGTCTCTTCCTGGCCCCAACCCAAATATGTGCCACCAAGATGGCTTGACTTTGTATAGTATGAAAAGTCCATTACTCTGATGCAGACATTAAGATGGCATGCCAAACAGTGGCCTCATTCCTTCCTCACCTTTCAGACTGTGACCCTCCAGACAATTACCACAGAACTCCCTTGGTTCCCATACAGAGTTGACGGAGGCTAGTTCTATAGGTAACCCTGAGTCCAGCATTTACCATAACTTGTGAACTTCAGGGTGAAGATGACTTCACCCCTCTGTTCCATTCCTCATGCCACCACTGCAGAAGGCCAGGCCAGTGAGAAACTCTGGAGGTCACATCAGGCAAACTCTAGGACATGCCGTGATGCTCTCAGAGCGCCTGCGCGTTGCATTTCATACATAGACATAGAGAGAGAAGCCCCTTCTCTTAGAGCTGTATTTCCAATTGCTTCAATATGAGTAATATTTTCTAATCATTTTACTGGCTAGTTCAGTATATTGTCTTTTTCTTTTTCTTCTAACAGGAATATGCAAATGACTTTGAAGAATAGGAAACTCTAAGTTTGGAAATTGAAGAAAAGCCATTTGGTCTGTGCCTAGAGCAGAATGCCTTGGCACCAGTGGCGATGCAATGTGACCTCACTCTCTCTTTATATTTTTCAAGGCAAGCTGCCCCACCCAGAGGCCGGAGGATGATGCCAAAGACAGTTTCTGGCAGGTTTGCCAACTTATGCTGAGGTTGTACCCTAAGTGGACTGCCTGGCATTGGAAGCTCTGAATTAGGCTGTCCTGGCCCATAAGTGTGGAACAGACTGACTGAGACCTCATTCACCAAGAGAGGAGACACCAGAATCATTTCCAGATTAAGTCCTAACATGATATTTCTGACCAATATGAAATAATTCCACTGCATCAGCTGGACTTACTGTCCCAATGCTTTCTAGATCTACCCCTCCCACAAGTAAAACAGCATCAGAATAGCGATACTAAAGCACCTACTTCTGGGGTTGTTGTACACAAGTTGCTGTCTCAATACTTAATGATAAAATAGTAACTAACATCTACTGGGCCCTCACTATGAGCCAGGCTAAATGTCTCAAATATTTTTCCTCTATTGTGTGCTAATCTTCACAACTCTGCAAGGTAAGTCCTTTTATTATTTCCACTTTACAGATGAGGGAACTGAGGCAGAGACAGACTGGTAAAGTAATTGCTCACATTCACACAGCTAGCAAGAGACAGATGCAGAAGGTGGGGCCAAGCTGGCTGCAGAGCTCACACTTTTAACCGCCACCCCAGACTGCTTGTCGTACTGATAGCCATGATTGTTGGATTGGTGGTGTGTCTTCTCCTCTGTGAGCTTTCTGAGGTCAGGGACTATTCCTTTTTCAGCGCTGTCCTCTTCTCACATGCATTTAATGATCATTGTTGGGTGACTCAGACTCATCCATGTCCCCATGCCCTAACCAAGAAACATCCTCTCCCTCTACCCATCTTTCTCAGTTCATCTTAGATCATTGGACAACGTTCTGCCTTACAGTTTTCTGCAAATCTTAAACCTCCCTTGTTTCCTCCCAGTTCATATATGTGCAAAACTCATGGCTGAGCCATGCCTGAAATTTCCCCAAAAGCCACCATGTGCCCTAGGGTTTAGTAAGATTTTCTCCACAAACACATGAAACAAATGAAAACAGGTCAGTTCCATGGTATGTTACCGAATCCAGGGCCTTCCTGAAAACCAGTGAAGACCAAGCTTCCTACATCCACTAGAATAAGACATTTGGCGGCGTTCACAGGGGAACAAGGAGGACCTAGAATTCACTCTAGAGCCGTGGTTCTCAAATCAGAGTATGTTTGAGAACCCCCTGGAGAGCTTCCTGAAACACAGACTGCTGGGCGTCATCCGAGAGTTTCTAATTCAAGAGGTCTGGGCTGGGATCTGAGATTTGCACTCTTAATAAGTTCTGGGGTGAGGCTAATGTTGCAGGATTGGGGCCTACGCTTTTGAGAAGCACTCTTCTAGGTCCCAACCTGGGAGAATAGTAAGTATTTTAAGTAAAAAAGAAATAGTAGATAAGTAAGTAGCATCCCCATGGAGTAAGTTTGTATGTGGAGGAAATACAGGAAGCGTGGCAGGTCAGGCTTGTGTGGGCAATGCGAGCAGCTGCTGGGGCTAGAACGTGAGATGTGCAAAGTGGGGTGTGGAAGGATAAGCAGAAGACTTGGACTTGACCCAAAAGATAAGCAGTTCAGCTCAATCTTTAGATCATAAAGAGATTTGGATGCACCTTCTCCTTCAGGAAAGCCCCAATCCCCATCAAACCCACGCTCCTTGGACCACCACACCAAGGGATTAAAGCTAAAGGCCAAAGATCCTATTGTTCTAAAGCTTCTAAACCACGATGGCGCTTTGTGTGGCTTCTCCATACAGCTGCGATACTGTTTGGCCCAGTTGGATGGGCAGGGGGGCTTCAGCAGTGGGGGTGGGGGTGGGCCAGGAGATGGTCATTCCTCTTGCACTGGAGGAGCACAAAACTCTCTCTCCCATTCCCTCTGCTATCAGGTGCACATGTCCTAGCAAAACATCATAGTTTAAACAATGGAAATAACAAAAACAAACCTTTTCTTTGGCTCCTGTGTTGGCAAAAGAGTTCCATACTGTAGGCTTCTTCTGTCAATGGAAAAAAATAGATTGCCCCATGTGTTCTATCATATCGGTGCTAAGAAAGCAGTTTTTAAAAGGCAGAAACAGGGCACCTGGGTGGCTCAGTTGGTTAAGCGACTGCCTTCGGCTCGGGTCATGATCCTGGAGTCCCGGGATCTAGTCCCACATCGGACTCCCTGCTCAGCAGGGTGTCTGCTTCTCCCTCTGACCCTCTGACCCTCTTCCCTCTCGTGCTCTCTATCTCTCATTCTCTCTCTCTCTCAAATAAATAAATAAAATCTTTTTTAAAAAATAAATAAATAAATAAATAAATAAATAAATAAAAGGCAGAAACAGAGATATGGCAGGGAAGGGATTTTTGTGGGGCCCACAGCAACATCTGGAAATAGGCTTCACTGCTCCAAATCTTTTAAACAAAGAATTGGAGGTAGGGGGATGATTGGAAGAGTCTTGCCGTGTCCAGGTGAAGACAAACCTGAAAGAGTGATGCCAGCTACAGAAGGACATGGTGCTAAAGGGACAGGCAACTCTGCCCGTGGCCCAGGTTGAAAGAGGTAAGGAAGCTTAAGGAGCTAGAAACACAAATGGACTCAGGCGAGGACGCAGGATTGGAAGGTGGGGAGGGTTATTGCAGGGGTGATTCAGGTCATTACGTGGTGAGAGTCAAAGAGGTTGTTAGACTGTGAGGTGAGCTCTGGTGCAGACAGAAGAAAAGCCAGCAACTGAAAAAGACCAGAGATTGCACAGCGGGAAACCCAACAGGGGACGTGAGAGGCATCTGAAGAGCCCAGCCAGATAAGCTCAGGTTCCAATGTGACTTGCTTCCCTCTCTTTAAGCCCAGCTTCTGTATTTATAAATGAATGGAATATTTTCACTTTCCTGTGAGGGTCCCCTGGCTCCCAAGTACATGGGGAAGTGCATTCTTGCATCCGTTCCCATGCACAGAAAACAGAAAGCCCCTACCATTTGCTGGGCAGTTCCAAGCAGGACCCAAAATAATAATAAAAAAAGAAGTGACCCTACTTTTAAGGACCAGGCTCATGAGCCACCAGGATCACAGAATGGGAGAAGTTAGAGTCTGCTCTAAATTAGGCTTAAAATTTATTGACACAAAGACATTTAATGAGGGCCTGGTGCTGGGCTTGGCTGACCAAGGCCTCAAGAAGATCTGCTGTGCGGTAATGTAATCAGCTCAGGAATGCACTTGCAAACATTTCATTCATTCATTCGATGCCATTCCTGAATGTATGCCACTGGGTTCAATGTAACACAGAGCACAGAATCAATGTTTTGTTGTAAGTTGTAGAGGGGAGAAGGGCACTGTCAGAAGAAGGCAGGGCAGTGAGGTGTCCACTGCAGGAGACAGGTAAGGGGCGATGAGTGTCTGCACTGAGATAGTAGAACCAGAGGGACACTATAATTTAAACTAGAGACAAGAAAGCTGTGTATGGGTTCAGTGAGGGTGGGAGTCCCTGAGGATGACCCTACGTTTCTCAAAAATTGTGATGCCATTTGGCAAGCTGAGAAAATGGACAGGGGAGTGATCAGGGAGAAAATAAGGAACTCCATCTGAGCCAGTACAATTTGAGGTGCTTGGGTCTGAAGTTGGGGAGAAAGTTCTGGACTGGGGACACACAAGTCACAGGAATATAGGAGGCACTAAAGATCAGGAGCAGATGACATCTTTAAGAGAGAAGGGCTAAATGGAGAACTCTGTCTCCCCTTGTCCCTCCACCCCCAAAAATACAAGGTCTAGCCGCACAGGGCAGCTACTTTTAAAAGTTGCTCCTGGACCAAAAAGATTTAGAAAGAAAAAAAAGAAAGAACAACAAGAAGAAAAAATGTCAGCTAGCTGGAAGACATGTTTTTGTTTGGCTTTAGTTTTCTTTCCAAAGCATTATACAACTCCTCCTTTTAGGTTAAGCAGGTAACTACACAGGGATACAGGGAGCAATGGTGACTACCCACATGCTAACCATACAAGTGAGTTGGGGTCATAAATATGTAGTCAGCCACATCCATAAGTCTAGAAAAGGAAGAAAAGGGGCATGCCTGGGTTCATAAGATGACAACCTCGTGTTTTCTTTACATTTTTTTTTATTTGTTCCAGGAAAAAAAAAAATCTCAGAATATTTCATAGACATTGTAACAGTGCCAGAATGTGATGCTATTCCTCTCCCCACTCTTTCCATCAAAATGGAGGAGTGACGACAGTGGGAGATAGGAATGTTTCCCCATAATTTTTTCATGAGTTGATCGAGAGTCAGAACAAAGCCAGAAGACAGGGTCTTGATTTCTTTTTTACAACGAGGTTTCCCTAGGTCAGGAGAAATGATGACACACACCCCAAGTTTTGTTTCAGTAATTCCCCCAGCAGTGGTCTAAAAAGCCCTTCATTAACCAGATGGTGGCCCTGGAGCTAGCAAGGTAAACAGCAGATGCCCACATTCTCTACCTCAAGCTCCTTAAGATACACAAGCTTGAGTGCACACAAACATGTGTGTTTTCTCTCCCTCACCGCCCTCCAATCCCCATGTTTTCTCACATAAATGTAGATCTTGTAAGGCATTGTCCATCCTGGTCTCAAATCTCCAGCCCTGAGGTATGAAAACCCAAACCCGGGCAGATTCCAGTTCTACCTCTCCTGTTTACTAGTTACAGACTTGGACAGTGTCCTCCACCTCTGGACCTGTTTCCTCATCTTTCAAGGAAGAGGTTGGGACTAAATCATTTCTAAGATTCATTCTTCCCTCAACAATGGGTAAGGTTCCATTGGCTAAGACTTTTTTCATCTAAAATACAGTTTTCTGGAAATTAAGGTGTTGTATAATAAAGAATGTATCTGGTCTTTGTCCTGGGTTCCTGGCATGGAGGTGCTAAACCCCTGGAATTTTCCAAATGATAAGAATGCCTTTGTTGTTCATGGTGGGCCCTTGAGCCACACCTGAGTTTAAGTTAAGGCAGTAACTCGTGATGGAGGCTGGCTGTCCCAGAAAGACTGACTATGTGATTAAAGGGTTGGGACTTTGAGCCACAGTTCAAGAGGGGAGGGAAGCTGGAGAATCAGTCGTTCACGTGACCAATGATTCAATCCATCATGCCTACGTAATGAAACACTAATTAAAAGCTCTGAGCACTTCAGCTGAGGTGAGCTTCTTCACCGGAGAACACACCAGTATGCCAGGAGGGTGACATCTCTGATTGCACAGACAGACTGCCAGGAAGCTCCATGTTTGGGTCCCTCTCAGACCTAGTCTTTTGTGTCTCTTCATTTGGTCCTGACTTGTATCGTTTATAATAAAACTATAATCCGAAGTGCAGTGCTTTCCTATATTCTGTGAGTTGTTCCAACAAATTATCTAATTTGAAGGGGGTCGTGGGACGCCCCCTGAGAATTTGTAGCCAATTGGCCAGATGTGAAGGTGGCCTGGGGAGGACCCAAACTTGTGGCTGGCATCCAAAGCGAGGGCAGTCTGTTGGAAACTATGCCTTTACCCTGGGGGATCAGTGTGAACTGCAGACGGTTAGTGTCAGAATTACAGTGTTGCACATGATACACCTATGGGACAATAAGTATAATTTGCATATGTCCTTAGACAAATGAATGGGCCCCAAACACCTACTGTGCTCCCTGGCACACAGTTGGTGCTGTGCTCTGGCAGCAGCAGATCACGAGTGTTACATGATTACGAGAACTCAGCTGCTGCCGTCCTGTTAGCATCATGGTTATGCTGGTGTGATGAACAACATGAAAACTGTTTTGAGATGTCAAAAAGGACACACTTATCTGCACCAGCACCTCCTAGCAGGGCTTTAAAAAGAAATATTTAAAAAGAAGTATCTTTCCCTGCTATATTAAGCAGCTGTTACAAAGTCTGGGGAAAAAAAAAACTTCTAGGGGGCAGCCATCACTCAGGTGTTGACTAAAGCCCTGCCTAATACATCATCGTTTTAACCACTGCTCTGGAGGGCTTATTTTTATTTATTTATTTTTTATTTTATTTTATTACGTTATGTTAATCACCATACATTACATCATTAGTTTTTGATGTAGTGTTCCATCATTCACTGTTTGCATATAACACCCAGTGCTCCTTATTTTTATCATTCCAAGCAATTCAAATGTTGGCCATCAAGAAAATTCATGTTTTTCCTTCCTACAGGCACAGGGAACAGAATTGAAATCACTGACACAACTGAGCCAAAATAGATTTAAAAGTATCTTTTTGTTCTAAGGCAAACTCAATCTCCAAGCTCCTGTGCAGTTACAAACATCAATTAATTGATCACCACAAGAAGATAAAAGAATCTGGCATTCTTTTGGGAAAGGTCAAATTAAGTTCCAGAGCCATTCCGATCATCTATGACTGTCAAAGATCACGAGCCTACCTCAGTGGTTGTGTCCCTCAGTAAATTCAAGTGTTGAAACTCTAACCCCCAATGGCATGGTATTTGGAGATGGGGCTTTGGGCAGGTAATTGGGTTTAGATGCGGACATGAGGGTAGGGTCCTCATGATGAGATCAGTGCCCTTTAAGAAGACAGAAGGATTTTCCCCCACCACCTGCCCCACTCCACACATCTATCTCTCCATCTCTTCATGCTGTTGCACCAAGGAAAGGCCATGTGCTTGTGTAGTGAGAAGGTGGCAGTCCACAAACCAGGAAACAGGCCCTCATGGGACCAAATCTTGCTAGCACCTTGATCTTAGACTTCTCAGCCTCTAGAATTCTGAGGAATAAATGTCTGTTGTTTAAGCCACCCAATCTATGGTATTGTGTTAAGGCAGCCGAGGCCGACTGAGGCAGCAATATTAAAATTGTGTGTTCTACGAGTCACCTTAGGGGTGCTTGCTCTCCATGCAACATCTTGGAATCCTCACGCCGAGATTCTGAATCAGGAGATCCAAGCTGAGTCCCATAAACCTGCATGATTCAACCTTTCTGGGTAATCCTAACACAGGTGATGCAGAAACACTGAGAAACCCTCTGGATTGCTTCTCCCCATAGGTCAGCACTGGCACAGCACGACACATCCCGTCCACAGCTGTGTTGATGGAGCTAAAATGGAAACACACATCAGACCCACCAGATCTGTCATATGATGTTGCTGAGCAGTGAGTAATCATCACAGGTGATTTGTTATAAAAAACTGATCAAAGCCTCCTCAACTCTGCCCATGCCAATCAAGACCAACTGATCAGGGTTTGTTTTTTCATTTGGAAAAAGGTCAAGCAGCTGCCCGTTTGCTTTTTTCTCTCCAGGGCCATTTTAGGAAGTTCATCTGCTCTAAACAGCTGCTCACAAGTTGAATTGATCCTTGCAGGAAAATGGCTGTGGGACCACACTCCAGAGGAGACATATATTAAACTATTTTCCACTTTTTGCTTTCCTTTGATGGAAAAGAAAATATGAATGGTAATTTCTTTTTCAGTGATTTAAAATCAGGGTAAAAATGTCTTTTGACAATAATCACATTTCCGTAAAGTGTTATGTTTATAATGTCCTCTTTTGGGGCATTGTCATGACATACATTTGTATAGCACTTTTAATAGGAATCAAAGAACTCACCTCCCTTAGTATTAAACCTAGACACAAATGAGGGGAATGGCCTGGGTTCAAATCCCAGCTCTTCTGCTTACTTGCTATGTGGCGTTGGGTAACTTAACCTGCCATGCCTCAGTTTCCTCATCTACAGAATGAAGATAATAGGGCCCACCTCATAGTGTTGTTATGAGGATTAACAAACTAATATTTCTAAAGTGTCTGACGCATAGTAAGCATTATTAAAAAGTGTGTGAAATAAAGTTAAATTCAATGAGCACTTGAGTATTTACAACATGTCGGGTCCCGAATGAGGATGTGAAGATAGGAGACATCAGCCATTGTCTCTGACTTCAAGGAGCAACCTGGGCAGTGCTGAGAGGGAAGCAGAGGATTCTAGAAACACAAGACAACTTTTTAGGTACCAGGAGAGAATAGCTGGAACATCATGGACCAAGGGGAGGAGATGGGAGCAGGCACCACTGCAGGGTACAATACTAAAGGATGAGCAGGAATTTGCCAAGTAAACTGCAGGGACGTGGCAGGGAAGCGTAGGTGTTCAGGCCAAGGGTGCAATACATGTGAGCCATAACAACACTGCCATATCTCCAGTGTGTGTTACGTATACAAAAACTGGGCTAAATAGTTTACCTGCATTTTATTGAACACTGACAATAGTACTTCAAGGTTGAGCTCACTATTATCACTTTTGAAATGAAGAAATTTGAGTGCCTGGGTGGCTCAGTCGGTTAAGCATCTGACTCTTGATTTTGGCTCCGGTCATGATCTCAGGGTCATGGGATGGGGCCCGTGTCAGGCTCCGCCCTCAGCACCAAGTCTGCTTGAGATTCTCTCACTTCCTCTGTCCCTACCCCTGCTCACTCCTTCTCTCTCTCTCTAAAATAAATGAATGAAATCTTTCAAAAAGAAATGAAGAACTTGAAGCTTAGAAAGACTTACAGTCTATTTTTCTAGAATATACCATAAGTGGTAGAACCCATCTGTCTCCAAGACTGGAGTTACACAGGCTGTTTCTCAGGCACTCCTGAGTCCTGGAGGCAAGTCTGTGGCACAGATTTTGTGAAGAAAGCAGTTAAGGAAGGAGCTAGAAAGAGATGGAAGGTAAAGAGAAGGACTTTTGACAAGCTGATTTTGTTTTTAAATAGGATATACTTGAGCGTGTTGCTAAGCTGAGAAGTCAGCAAAGAGAGAGGATGAAAAACGGACCCAGGGTAAAGGTTGATCGGCTTAGAATGAAGGAAAAACTGACTCATTCTGAGCAAGGAAGAGGGAAGAAACGCACAGATAGAGGCAAGTTCATGTATGATGAAAGAGGTGGGAAAGTTGTGATCAGACCGAAATGTAGGCCCTTGTGACCTTAGTCAGCAGAGTCACCAGAGTTAGTGCAAGATGCCCTTGTCATTCCCTCTCCTGCCAAGGAAGTATCCAGGGTGACCCACCGTTCTCCTTCAACACCTCAGGCCCTAGGTACTCTGAATGTGATGCAGCTGTTTATTAAAATATTAACTTACATTTGTTCTCCATTTCCTTTTCTATTTGAATTAGGTCACTTACAGTAGTACTTCCTTGACTCAGGGACTTTTCTGGTGAGGAAAACAGAAACTGTCTTAAGATCCCAGCTCTTGGAAAAGAATGAAGTCATTGAGGAGACTATGAAAGGGACCCTTAGGAACATCTAGATGGAGGGGATTTTCCTTGGGACTAAAGAGACTTGGAGGCGAGTGCTAAGGGGAAGGAGGGTGAGAGTGAGCAGCAGCACTGTGGGAAGCAGAATCCCAGGGAAGAATAGTTCTTGGTAGGAATAAAGATGTTTATGCCCCAGGCATGGCACATACTCCTTGACAGTGGTCAATGACCATAAATGCTCTGAGGCTCATAAGATCCACATAGGACTTTGATTCCACGTGGAAAAGGCAGTAAGACCCAATAATGAATTTACCACCAGGCACAGAGAATCAAAGTCAGATTTAGGCTGATTTAATTGAAAGAAAATAAAGTCATATTTCTTTTGCCTCCAAGTTAACAGGTTACAAGCCACATTCAATACATTGTTCATTTGCTGCTCTAAATACAAACCTAGCATTTTCATCTTGTGTCTCTGCTCAGACTGTGACTTTCCCTACTCTGGAGATTCTGAATGCCCAGAGTCTACCTTCTGTCCAGAAAGAACACAAAAGCCCACCTCCTGGGTTGGGCCTTTATTCTTTGAGTGGGAAGAGGAATGTCCCCTTCTCTCCCACTATAGTGTGTCCCATACATGTATGTGCATTCCATTAACCTACAGGCCCCGAGAGCATCTCATTCATTACTGAACCCTTCCTACCCCCGACTACAATGAACTTCATGCACACAGTAGGTTCACTGCAAGTGAATCATTTGTCACAGAACAAATCATCTAATAAAATATGAAGATTCAAGTTGAGATCAGTGAGCTTTAATTACTCAAAGAATTATAGCTCAGGATCTATGAATCACATATTTAAAACTCTGTTAGAATTTTTCTTCACCCAAAGCATGATTCCTATAAATAAAGCACTGTTTACCCATTAGGCTCAATTTTACCTATGAGGTCAATAATTCAGCAAAGGATAAAGCACCATCTAAGTGTCATCTAAGGGACATCTAGGCAGAGTTTTATATCCTTAAAATGAGAATGCTAATATTTTCAAGACTGTAGTAAACCATGAAGAATGGTGGCTGGGAACTCTCTGTAGACATAAGAGAACTTTATACACGTATTTTTCTGTGGTACTAAACTAAGCATCATCTGTTCTCTTATAACCAACAGCAGGAGTGGAAAAACCCATTTGCAGTCATCAGAATGTCCCTGCCGTATTCCCTTCATTGTCTTGTTCTGAATTTTTACCCCTTTCTTTTAATGAAGCTGGGAAGTTTTTGCAGAGAAGCCCAGTGCAAGCTACTGATGCCAGAAATTCCTATCAGATTCACTCATTGTTGGCTCCACATGAGCAATGCTGCTTAGCTTTCCAAGGTGTCTGCATTCTATAACTAATAAGCAGACAAGGAAGGGGCCCAAGGCAGCTGGTGAAGAAAATAAGAGGTGATAGTCCAGGCTCAGAGAAGAAGGGTTGCTTTTCTTTCAAAAGCTAGTGCATCGTGGGTAAGCCACAAAAGAATCATGGTATGGGAAGAAGTGACTGCAGTTGGGAGACTGCTGGATCAGGAGGCACAAAGTCTGACCATGAGTCCAACTTCACTGTCACTCAAGTGTGTGACCTTTCCTCAGTCATCCAACCATGCTGGTCCTCCATTTCCTAACTATAATCAGGAGAAATGATTGTCTTATGAACCTTATAACAACCATTCTTAAACTCTAAGGGGCTAAGGGAATGCAAATTCTAGCTCGGTAGGTTTGGGTGGGGTCTTTCCTTTATTTATTTATTTATTTATTAATATTGATTTATTTATTTATTTATTTACTTGTCAGAGAGAGAAAAAGTACAAGCAGGGGAAGCAGCAGGCAGAGGGAGAAGCAGGCTCCCTACTGAACAAGGAGCCAGAGGCGAGACTCCATTCCAGGACCCTGGGATCATGACCTGAGCTTTGAAGGCAAATGCTTAACCGACTTAGCTACCCAGGTGTCCCTCCTTTTTTTTTTTAAGATTTATTTATTTATTTATTTGAGAGAGAGAAAGAGCACACAAGAGAGTGAAGGGAGATGGGGCAGAAGGAGAGGGAGAGAGAATTTCAAGCAGACTCTATGCTCAGCTCAGAACCTGAGTGCAGCTCGAGCTCATGACCCTGAAATCATGACCTGAGCCAAAACCAAGAGTCAGATGCCTAACTGACTGAGCCACCCAGACGCCCCTGGGTGGGGCATGCCCAACAAGCTTCTCGGTGATGCAGATCTTCTGGTTTGTAGATCTCATTTTGATAACAAGGCCATACAGATTATGGAGGAGCCTGAATGAGTAAGGGAAAGGGAAATACTATATAAAGTGTAATGTATTACAGAAAGCTATTATGATTAGCAATAATAGGAATAGGTGTCTTCTCTGGGCTGCTTCAGTACAGCATTTCTTAGAGTTGTTGCCCCCCACCTCCTGAAGATCTGAACCTGTTTTTAAGAGCTTCCCCACCCTCCCCTACCTGTCAGTGTATTCTCAGTGTGGTCGGTTCCAGCCTGAGGGCTGACTTCTCCCACTGACACAAGCACTGGTATTAGCTTTTTTCCAGAAGACAGCAGGCTAACACCATGATTTAGCAATGCAATGAATCCCTAAAGGTTACTTGTGTGTGTGTGTGTGTGTGTGTGTGTGTGTGTGTGTGTGTGTGTGTGTGTGTTGGGGGGGTCTGAAGAACCTTGTGGAAAAACAAGCTCCCTTAAAAATGAAACCAGATTTAGATCTCCAGCAGTTCTTCAGAGGTATCCATTGGATTCACATTGCTTTTGGAAATAGGTACAGACAGAATTTCACCTCTTGCAAACTTGTTTGCATTTCTGTCTCTCCCTCTAGCAATGTGAGGTTCTTGTAACATCAGAAGAGATGTTTACATTTTTGAAGAGGAAATTATTGGCACTGGCCCAAATTTCTGGTATACAAGGGCATTCGCAGGTCAATGCCTAGCCCCACCTCAAAATTCCAGAGCATTCACTGTTAACCTTATTAACGCAAATCTTAAATGTTTGAAGGAACTGGTTATGGCAGAAAGCACCCTACATAAAGGAGGGGGTGGACCTAATTATCCATGGGGTGTCCTCTTGCACATCTGAGATTTAGACTCTGGTGGAATCCATTGGTTAAGAGAAATGGGGTATGAAGATGGAGATATACTACAGCTTCACCAAACATCATCTCCAACACTGTCTTTCACTGACTCCACAGACCTTCCTGCTGCTCAGCGAAACTGTCAGGCACATTCCCATTTTAGAGGAGTTATATTTGCTGTTCCTTTGCTTGCTCTTGGTTTTATTCCTTACCTAATTCAGGTCCTTGTCCAAATGTCACCTCTTCATTGAGGCCTTCCATGCCCTACTTAATCAAAATTCAAAATAAGCCCCTCAGTGTCTCCTAGCATTTCTCTACCCGCTTTTCCTGCTCATTTTTCACAGTACTTTTTAATATCTGACATAAAACATTTTACTCATTTGGTAGTCTCTCCCCTATCACAAAAGACAAACTTCATGAAATCAGGAAATTCTGTTGGTTTTCTTCACTTTTCTCTGTGGACAAGCATATGATAAGTCTCAAGAAATGTTGGCAAATGAATAAGTAGATCTTTTAATCAATTACCTAATTAATTAATAACAGGGTTTCTTAAAGTCTTGAATTTCAGATAGTGCAGCTGCTCATCACAACAATACATATGGAGGAGGGGAGTTCAAGATGGCAGCATAGGAAGATCCTGAACTTATCTCTTCCCATGGACATACCAAATCTACATCTAAATACAGAAATATTCCTTTTCAAAAAGACCTGAAACTAGCTGAACAGCTCCTCCACAACAAAGGATAAAAGGGCCAAATCAAGACAGGTAGGAGAGGCAGAGATATGGTCCTGTCAAAAAACCATTCCTGACACAGCAACCCACAATTGGGGTTCTCACAAATACAAAGTTTTTCCCTGAGGAGAGAGAGATTCATGACCTATATCAGGCACCCAACCCTTGGGATCTGCACCAGGGAGACAAGCCCCCAGAACATTTGGCTTTGAAAACCAACAGGGCCTATGTCCAAAAGACTCAAAGGACTATAGGGAACTGAGATTCTGCTCTTAAAGGGCTTGCACACAGACTCACTTACCCCCGGACCCAGCACAGAGGCAGCAATTTAAAAAGTGCCTAGACCATATGTGAAGGAGACTCATTTGCTAATCTTAAAGCATCTGCCAGAGGAGCAGAGTAGCTCTTTTGCCTAATACAGAGAAACAAACACAAAGAGTCAAGAAAAAATGAGGAAACAGAAATATGTTCCAAACCAAAGAACTCAAACCCCAGGGGAAAACAAAATGCCTTAAAGAAAGATAAGTAATTTACCTGATAAAGGGTTCAAAGTAATGGTTATAAAGTTGCTCACCAAAATCAGGAGAAGAATGGATGAGCACAGTGAGAACGTCAACAAAGAGATAGAAAATATAAGAAAGTACCAAACAGACGTCACAGAGCTGAAGAATACAGTAGCTGATATAGTGGAGGGGTTCAACAGCAGACTAGATGAAGCAGAAAAAAAGGATCAGTGTGATCTGGAAGACAGGGGCAGTAGAACTTACCAAAGCAGAGCAACAAAAAGAAAAAAGAATTTTAAAAAGTGAAAATAACTTAAGAGACCTATGAGACATCAAATAGAATAATATTCACAGTATAGTGGTCCCAGAAGGAGAAGAGAGAAAGGGGCAGAGAAACTATTTGAAGAAATAATAGCTGAAAACTTCCTTAACCTGAGGAAGGAAACAGACATCCAGATCTAGGACCCCAGAGAGTTCCAAATAAGTTAACCCCAAAATACCCACACCAAAACACACTACAATTAAAATGGAAAAAGGAAGAATCTTAAAAGCAGCGACTTTAAGAAAAAAACAACTTGTTACATACAAGGGAACATCCACAGGATTATCACCAAATTTTTTAGCAGAAACTTTGCAGGCTCAAAATGACTGCAGATGAATTATTCAAAGTGCTAAAAAATAAAAACTTCCAATCAAGAATATTCTACTCGACAATGTTATCATTCAAAATTGAAAGATTGATAGTTTCCCCACCAACAAAAGCTTAAGGATAAGGAGTTCATCACCACGAAATGTGCCTTACAAAAAATGTTAAAGGGACTTCTTTAAGCTAAAAAGAAAAGACACTAATTAGAAAGAAGAAAACATACGAAAGTAAAAATCCTGCTGGTAAAGGTAAGTATATAGTAAAGGTAGTAGATTAATTACTTATAAAGCTAGAATAAAGGTTAAATGATAAAAATAGTAAAAATAATTTTAATAATTAGTTAAGGGATAAACAAAATAAAAAGGCGTAAAATGTGACATTTTTAAATGTGCTCAAATTTAACTTGCTATTGACTTAACATATATATAGGTTGTTGCATGTGAGCCTCATGGTAACCACAAAGCCAAAACCTAGATATGCAAAAGATAATGAGAGGGCACTCTAAGCATTACACTAAAGAAAGTCATCAAACTACAGGGGAAAAAAAAGCAAGAAAGGAAGAAAAGAAAAGGGAGGGGAAGGGGAAGGGGAAGGGGAAGGAAAGGAAAGGAAAGGAATGGAAAGGAAAGGAAAGGAAAGGAAAGGAAAGGAAAGGAAAGGAAAGGAAAGGAAAGGAAAAAAGAAAAGAAAAGAAAAGAGAAAAGAAAAGAAAAGAAAAGGGTACTATCAAACAGCCAGGAAACAATGAGTGAAATGGCAATAAGTACCTATCTATCAAGAATTACTTAAATGGAAATAGACTAAAGTCTCCAATCAAAAGACATAGAATGGCCAAATGGATAAAAGAAAAAAAAAAAACAAGACCCATCTCTATACCGCCTGCAAGAGACTCACTTCAGATGTAAGAACATACACAAAATGAAAATGATGGGATAGAAAAAGATGTTTCATGCAAATGGGAATCAAAAGAAAACTGGGCTAGCTATACTTATATCAGATAAAGTAGACTTGAAAGCAAAGACTGTAAAATAAAAAATAAAAGACAAACATGGGCATTACATAATGATAACACTTATAAGAAGATATAACATTTGTAAATATTTATATACCCAACATTGGAACACCTACAAATATAAAGCAATTAACAGACCAAAATGGAGAAATTGACAGCAATATCATTATGGTAGGGGATTTTAATACCCCCTTATATCAATGGGTAGACCATCCATACATAAATCAACAAGGAAACAATGGCCTTAAACAACACATTAGACCAGATGGACCTCATAGATATATACAAAATATTCTATCCAAAACAGCAGAATACACATTCTTCTCAAGTGCACATGGAACATTCTCCAGGAGAGAACATATGTTAGGCCACAAAACAAGTCTCAATAAACTTAAAAAGATTAAAATCATATCAGGCTACACACAATGATATAAAACTGGAAATCAATAAGAAGAAGAAAACCGGAAAATCACAAATATGTGGGGATTAAACAACATGGTACTGAACAATGAATAATTCAATAATTCAACAAAGAAATCAAAGGAGAAATTTTAAAAATATGTAACTTGAGACAAATGAAAATGGAAATACAACATACCAAAACTATGGGATACAGCAAAAACAGCTCTAAAAGGGAATTTCATTAGTGGTACAGGGTGACCTCAAGAAACAAGAAAATCTCAAATAAACAATCTGACTCTCCACCTAAAAGAAATGAAAAAAGAACAAATGAGGCCCATAGTTAGTAGAAGGAAGGAAATAATAAATATCAGATCATAAATAAATGAAATAAAGACTAAAAAGACAATAGGAAAGATCAATGAAATTAAGAGCTGGTTCTTTAAATGATAAAGTTGACAAAGTTTTAGCTAGACTAAGAAAAAAAAAGAGGGGGCTCAAATAAATAAAATAAGAAATGAAAAAGGAGAGGTTGCAATTCATACCAAAAAAACACAAAGAATCGAAAGACACTACTATGATCAATTATATGCCAACATATTGGACAACCTAAAAGAAATGGATAAATTCCTAGAAACATATAATCTTCAAAGACTGAATTATGAAAAAATAGAAAACCTGAATAAATTTATTACTAGTGAGGAGATTGACTCAGTAATCAAAAACCTCCCAACATACAAAAGTCCAGGACCAGATGACTTCATTGGTGAATTCTATGAAACATTCAAAGATTTAATTCCTATCCTTCTCAATCTCTTCCAAAAATTGAAGAGGAAGAAATGCTTCCAAACTCATTTTATGAGGTGAACATTACCTTGATATGAAAACCAGACAAGAATACCACAAAGTACAAACATTACAGACCAATATCCCTGATGAATATAGATTCAAAAATTCTCACAAAATATTAGCCAACTGAATTCAACAATACATTAAAAAGATCATATAACATGATCAAGTGGGATTTATTCTAGAGATGCAAATCAGTCAACATCCACAAATGAATGTGATATATCACATAAACAAAGTAAAGGATAAAAATCATATGATCATCTCAATAGATGCAGAAGAAATTTGATCAAGTGGGATTTGTTCTAGAGATGCAAATCATTCAACATCCACAAATGAATGTGATATATCACATAAAGTAAAGGATAAAAATCATATGATCACCTCAATAGATGCAAAAGAAATTTTTGACAAGATTCAACATCCATTTATGATCAAAACTCTCAGTAGAGGCAGTATAGAGAGAGAACATAATGTAATAAAGTCCATATATTACAAACCCACAACTAGCATCATACTCAACAGTGAAAAGCTGAAAGCCTCTCCTCTAACATCAGAAACGAGACAAGGATGCCCACTCTCACCACCTCTATTCAACCTAGTATTGGAGGTCTTAACCAGAGCAATCAGGCAAGAAAGAAAAGCTGGAAAGGAAGAAGTAAAACTGTCACTATTTGTGGATGACATGATTTTATATATAGAAAACCTAAAGACTCCATAAAAAAACCGTTAGAACTAACAAAAAAAAATCAGTTAAGTTGCAGAGTACACAATCAACATAAAAAAATCTGTTGTTGGTCCCCTGGGTGGCTGCCTTCAGCTCGGGTCATGATTCCAGGGTTCTGGGATCGAGTCCCGTGTTGGGCTCCCTGCTCAGCAGGGAGTCTGCTTCTCCCTCTGCCCCTTCCTGTGCTCATGCGCTCTCTCTTTCTCTCTCTCTCTCTCTCTCTCAAAAATAAAATCTTTAAAAAAATCTGTTGTGCTTCTATACACTAACAATAAAAAATCAGAAAGAGAAATTAAGAAAATAATCTGATTTACAATTGCATCAAAAAAGAATAATATACCTAGGAATAAGTTTAACCAAGGAGGAGAAAGACCTGTACACTGAAAACTATGACACTGATGAAAAAAATTGAAGATGACACAAATAAATGAAAAGACATCCCATGCTCATGGACTGAAAGAATTAATATTGTTAAGATGTCCATATTATCCAAAACAATCTATAGATTTAATGCAATCCCTATTAAAATCCCAATGGCATTTTCCACAGAAATAGAACAAATAATTCTAAAATTTCTATGGAACCACAGAATAGCCAAAGCCATTTGGCCTGAATAGTCTGAATATTTGGCCTGAATAAGCCAAAGCAATCTTGAGAAAAAAGAACAAAGCTAGAGGCATTATGTCCTTGATTTCAAACAATATTACAAAGCTATAGTAATCAAAATAGTATAGTATTGGCATAAAAAGGATACACAAAGATCAATGGAACAGAACAGAGAACCCAGAAATAAATCCATGCTATCTATGGTCAATTGATTTATGACAAAGGAGGCAAGAATATACAGTGTGGAAAGGACAGTCTCTTCAATAAATGGTGTTGGGAAAATGAGATAGCCACATGCAAAAAAAAAATGAAATTAGATTAATATATTACACCATACACAAAAATTAACTCAAAATGGATTAAAGACTTCAGTGTAAGACCTGAAATCATAAAACTGCTAGAAGAAAACACAGGCAGTAAACTCCTTGACATCAATCTTGGCAATGCATTTTTTTTTTTTTTTGGATCCAACTCCAAAAGCAAAGGCAACAAAAGCAAAAATGAACAAGGGGTACTACATCAAACTAAACACTTCTTCACAGCAAAGGAAACTCTCAACAAAATGACAAGGAGTCTATGGAATGTGACAAATATTTGCAAATAATATATGCAATAAGGGGTTAAGATTCAAAATATGTAAAGAACTCACCTAACTCAATACCAAAAAAACACAATCTGCTTAAAAAAACGGGCAGAGGATAAAAATAGACATTTTTCCAAAGAAGATTTACAGACGGCCAACAGAAACATGAAAAGATGTTCAAAATCATTAATCACCAGGGAAATACAAATCGAACCCACAATGGGTTATATCATCTCACACCTCTTCGAAAGGCTATTATCAAAAAGATAAGAAATAATAAGTGTTGCTAAGAATGGGAAGAAAGGAGAACCCTTGTGCACTGTTGATGGGAGTGTAAATTTGTGCAGCCACTCTGGAAAACGATGTGGAGGTTCCTTAAAAACTAAAAATAAAACTACCATATGATCCAGCAATTCCACTTCAGGTATTTATCCAAAGAATTGAAAACACTAATTCAAAAAGGATATATGTACCCCTGTGTTCATCACAGCATTATTTACAATAGCCAAGGTATGAAAACAACCTAAATGTGATAGATGAGTGGATAAAGAAGATGTGGCATACACATATACAATGGAATACTACTCAGCCATTTTTAAAAAAGAATGGAATCTTCCCATTTGTGGCAACATGGATGGACCTTGAGGGTATTATGCTGAGTGAAATAATCAGACCAAAAGACAAATACTGTATGATTTCATTTATACTGAAGTCTAAAAAAACAAAGCAAAATAAAAATCAAAGATCCAGAGAAAAGGTTAGTAGTCGCCAGAGGGGAGGAAGGTTGAAGGGTGGGTGAAATGGACAAAAGGGGATCAAGAGGTATAAACCTCCAGTTATAAAATAAATAAGTCATGGGGATATGCTGTACAGCATGGTGGCCTTAGTCAATACTATTGCATTGTATATTTGAAAGTTGCTAAGAAAGTAAATCTTGAAAGTTTTTATCACAAGAAAAAAAAATGTATAACTTTGTATGGAAACAGATGGTAACTAGACTTGTTGTGGAGATCATTTCATAGTGTCTACACATATTGCATCATTATGTTATGCACCTGAAACTAATATAAAGGTATATGTCAATTATAGCTTAATAAAACAAACTGTAAGTGGAGTTTTCTAACAAGATTATTTATTTTAAAATGTAGTGTTCTGGACTGGGAAAGAAAGTTTGTATATCTAAGTTCCATTTATGGTCTGCAGCTATGTACGTATATAAATTTATATAGACCTGTTTCCTAGACTCAGTCTCCACTGCAAAATATAGGAATTATACCAGATTCTTAAGTGTCTTCCAAACACCAACCTTATGTAATAATAAAAGTAAAAATAGCAGTACTTTCATACACAGCAATAATAACAAAAATATTTACTGAGTATTAGCTGCTGTTATTCTTAAAGGCCGTAAAGGTGACTACACAGACTTTGGCTTACTTACTACCAAGAGCAAGGATAGGAGAGACACAAATTTAATGAGAAGTTTAATATTAATCCAAAAGATAGATTAGATTCCTACACGGAGCATGAGTGATGAATTCTAATATTCCTGCCAACTCTATAATTTACCTTTGGTTCTCTGAATATTTGAAAGGGTTAGAAACTTGCCAAAGATGATCAAATAGCAACAGAGACCTTACCACTTTTTTTTCATCTTTTCTCTAGAGGTGATGGTCACTCTCATTTTACAAAGAGAAACCACATACGCTACTGAGAAGACCTGAGTTGTTGTCAGCAGTTCCTCAGCCTCTCAGAGTGCTTATCATACTGTTTCCATTCTTTTAAAATATTAGTCCCATTCAGAAAAAGTCTTTTATGTGAACACTATAAAGAGAATTACGCATAATGAGATGTCTTCTCTCATCCTGTCTAAAGATATATAACTTTGTCTTAGTTGTTAAAAAAAAAAACTGCCATCACCATCTCCCTATGAAGTCCCAGAACATATGTGTAACTTGCAAACGTTGGGTATTTTTTTTTTCCTTCTCATTTCTGGTTTCTAATCCTTACCTACTACCAAATACCAACCACATCTTTTTCTTTTCTGGACTCAGGTTTTACATCTGTCAGATGAGGGGTTGGACAAAATAACATCCATGCCATTTGCAACTTTATTATTTTGTTATACATTGGTGTTTTCCACAAGGAAGTTGGTTTGAACCTCTCTGTCCTTCCCTTTCCCACACAATTTGAAGTCACAGAAAAGAAATGAGTCAGTGGTGATCATAGGTCTTAGAAAACTGTACCTGGTGGGACATTAATACCACCATTGGGTATGCAGAATTCCCAGTAATAATTACTCACTTGTGGTAAGGTGTAAGATACCCATTCCTACACATTTACTTCTAGCTTGTAAGAGAAGAGCACAATGACCTAGGACACATCTCAACAATTTCATAATTTCTAACTGCTAATCATCTACAATCAACAAATCTATTCTTCGTTAGCCACCCTGGCAGAAAGCCACCGATCTGACAGAATAAACCATCATTTGCAATACTTGGAAAGAGTTGCATTTCCCAATTTATCCTGAGCTTGACCTTCCATCCCAATTATTACTTTAATGTTAAGTAATCACCAACCAAATCCATTACATGTTAGGTAATGAAGTCAAGTATTCAGAAGGAGAGCAGAGAGATGGAAAAGCCCAGACATGAGAGTCAGACCTTGCTGTAAGTTCTCTCCCAACCATTCATTCTCTCCAGGCTTCCGGCTCCTCAGCTGTAGCATGAGGGGTTGATGAGACAATTCCCACATCCTTGATTCCGTTATTTCATTGTAGCTGACCATTTTTATCATAGGAGAAATCAGTTTGAATCTCTCTGTCCCAAAGGTAACAACAGAACTTAAAGATAACTTGAGAGATTGTTTTACTCAGACACAAGGAAAGATAACTTAAAACCCAATAGTCATCAGTTTTTGGCTTGAGAAATAATTAAGATGCAGCAAGAATCCCCCTGGCTGAATTGTTGCTATGCCCTGTCTCCACTAATACAGAACCAAAATCCCTCCTTTCTGGGTGGAAAGGGGAACAACAGTGCTCCTCACAAAATCACTTAGAAGCTAAGAGTGGTAATTAGCACATTTCCTGAGCTCTCTCTTTTTCAGGTTAAGCAACTTCGATACCTTACCCTATCATTAAAGTGCTCATTTCACATGCACAGTCTCCTCTATTTTTACTAGAGTCTTCTACACTACAGTCTGAAAATGGACACAATGCTTTAACAATATCCAAAATAATACAGAATATAACCTGAGATCATATTCACAAACCCCAGAAATTATACCTCTTTAAATAAAATAAATTATAGCCACAGTTACTGAAATTTAAGATTTGCTCTATTTGATGTGCTGAGATAAAATAAAATTAGAATTTCACTTTGCCATGAAACAAATCTAAGCAAATTTCTGTAGCATCATAATAGAAAGATGTATTTCATTTTTTTAAAGATTTGTCACTGAATGTGAGGCAGAGATGAAGCAATGACTTCTCAGCACCATATTTCCTCATTTTATGAGTGGAAGTCACTTTGCATATTTGAGTAGATACATTATTAAAAGCATATGGTGACACAAAGGAGCCATGGTCTTCCTCGAAATATTAGCACCACGCAGTACTAGTAAGTTCAAACATGACATTAATTATTTTAAAAGGTATTCATGGAAAAATACTGTGTGAACAGCAGAACAGAGACAGACCATTTTAAGAATCTCTCACATCAAAAGCAGATCTACTTGCTGCAATCTTTAAGCAGACTCTGGGCTGTAGTCTGGCAGCAAAGACAATGGTCCGGAGACCATAATCATAATCCTAATTTTGTACTCAGGTAAAACACTTCTTTTGTAAAAATAACTTTAAAAAAAGGCAAGGGACCTATTATATTCATTACCTGTAAAGTTAGATAATTGAACTAAGGTTACTTCCAGCTGTGTGATCACAAACCCATGTGCTGCAAATATTAGATAAATTCACTTTAAAAATGTACATGCAATTAAATACTTACACTATGTAAATTGGGGAGTTTCTTATAGCCTTCTCATTTTAAAAAGGGATGGTTAATAAGATGATATTCATGTTCAAATATGGAAAATTGTCCACATCACTTTGGGCAAAACTTTCAGAAATTCGCAAGACTTGATTATAACTCTCCACCTTAATTTTTTTTAACAACCATGTATTATTGGTATTTCTCTACATTGCTTAGGCTTCAGAGTTTCTCAAACTGATCTCAAACTGATATCCAAAAGATGTTATCTTGTTCTATACCTGTCAAAGCCTAGACAATATTTAAACAAGATAGCACATGGGAAAACATGTATAAGCTATAAAGTATTTTAAACATGCTCTATTTTTTACCTTCCTTCCATCTCCTCAGCAAAATTAATCTCTCTTGGGGTGCCTGGGTGGCTCAGTCGTTAAGCGTCTGCCTTCAGCTCAGGTCATGATCCCGGGGTCCTGGGATCGAGCCCCGCATCGGGCTCCCTGCTCCACGGGAAGCCTGCTTTTCCCTCTCCCACTCCCCCTGCTTGTGTTCCCTCTCTCGCTGTCTCTCTCTCTCTCTGTTGACAAATAAATAAAATCTTTAAAGAAAATTAATCTCTCTTTATCCTGTACTCTTGGAACCTTGTTTCATCTCTCATAATTTTTAACACATGCTCTTCTCTACACTGGATCAACCATCCCTTCTAATAGGAATTACCTTACTCACTTGTGCATCTACAGTGCTTAGCATAGTGCAGATTTTTAACAAATACTCAATAATTTTTTGGTTGAGTGAAGGGAAAAAAAACCTTAAAGATATTAGAGTATATTCCACAACAAAATGTGCTCTAGGTATTGTGGACACAATTGATTTCTCATACAGAATTTTGTTCATTGTTAATGCTCAGCCTCCTCTTTAAATATACAACTTCCTCCCCAGACACAATACAAACACCCAGTGGATAGGAGATTCCATCAGTACCTTTTTGGTGCTGAAGAGATTAAGCTTTGGCATTTTCTGTAAAATAATTCCTTAAAATCATGGATTCAAAATACATTATTTGGATTTATAATTGGTGAGGCTTCTGATTTAATAATATAAACATAATGACACTCTTAAAGAGATAATTTTTTAGTAGCTAGACTCAAAAACACCTTAGACTTTTTTAAGCTGGAAGAGTCTCTGGATCATCATTTCTTCAGCCCACCTTGTATTACCAATGACGCAACAGAAGCGCATGAAGTAAAGTGACTTTGCCAAGGTCACATCGAGTCAGTGACTGAGTACTGAACACCAGGAGGGACTCCAGATCACCCGACTCCTAGCTCAGTGTTGTTTCCTTCCTTCCTGTCCTCTCCAATTTATTCATCCAGAACTAACTGACCAAGCAGAAACAAATGGGCGTAATCAGACCTCTATTAATAACAATCTGCTTTTCTACAGTACTATATATTTTACAAAGCACTTTCCATATACTCTCTCTCCTTGAATGCTTCCAAACCCCAGAGACAGGACATTTACTTCCACTTAAAATAAACTAAGGCTCAGAAAGGTAAAGGGATATGACCAAGGTCACAGAGCTAAATCTGAAAAAATAAATAAATAAGTAAATAAATAAATCTGAATGCACACTTTTGTACTACAAATTTAATTCTCCATACATAAATCCATAGCAATCTGTGTTCCACAGATACAATCAAAGAAAAAGAATTATTCCAATATGATCCTCACCTGTACCCTATTAAGCCACGATTCTAAAGGGCCTGCCACAGTAACTTTGTGAAGCCTTTACAAATAAAAAGTCTGATCTTGAAAGAACGTTAACACTAACCAGATGAATAACCCACGCAAAGGTAATAGATGAATTGAGAGAAAGAACAGGACAGACACCAAAACGCATGACCAGCAAAGTGATTTAGACAACAAGGACAAGGAAGTTCTTCATCACCTACTTACTTCGGCCCCCACTTTTGATCTGAGGGAATGAGAACACCTCCATCCCCAACCCTCCAAAAAGTAGAAATCCTGGGGTATCCTAAAGCATATGTTTTGATAGTCATGGCCACCCTTTTGAGCCGACAGAGAAGTCTCTTTGGTGGCACTCACAAAAAGTCCTGAGAAGTACAATCTGTACTCTCAGAGTCGCTGAAGTCAGGGCTGTAACTAAGGACAAGAATGCGAATGTGAGGAGGTGTTCAGAGCAGTCTCCACGGGAGCTGACAGACAGCGGCACATCCGGGCTCTAACAGGAGGAAGGGGGACCCGAGAACTGGTGACAAGCACATGCGCAGATAATAAACACCCACGCCCTCCCCCCCACCCCCAACTGTCCAGGATGAGACCAGCAGAGAGGATATTCTTTTGTTTCTTGTTTAAAAAAAAAAAAAAACGGAAGAGAAAATGCTTCTAACAAGGTGGAGGAGGAAGTTTTTATGCCTAACCAGATTTTGAAAGGGTGAAGATTGATAGTTCTCCTCCACGGGAAGCAGGAAGTTAAATCACAGTGAATAAGATCCATTACTTAAAGGCTGGATCTGAGCTCAGGGTGAAATCTGAGTGACGTTCAAAAAAGAAAGAAAGGGAAGTGGAGGCTATGTGCTACGTGTGTGTCAGCCTTCAGTCTTTAGCTGCTTTACACCCAGGATATAATGAAAAAAGTTATAAAAATCAAATAAGTAAATGAATATTACATATCGAGGGCTTTATAATTTTATTTATTCAATTAACTTTCTATTGTGTACCTAATATGTGTCAAGTCACTGGGATTACAAAGAAGAAAGACCAAGTCTTTGCCTTCAAGATGCTTACAGCCTAGGAGACAGGTGCTGACATGTACCCAAAGAATACAGTGTGGAAAGAAATCAACTCTGCAGGAACATTCAGAGGGCCAGGAGAAGGAAAGACCTTTCTCAGCAGAGAAGGACCAAGAAAAACTTTACTGAGAAAATTACAATCTAATTATTTGTGGATATGAAAAGTTAATGTACTCTGGGAAGATATTATAAGATCTCTTTCATGTTGTGTTTTGTTTTTAATAAGTAATGTAATTATTGTTAGTATTATATTACTGATAAAGAATGAGTACTGAACAATGTATTTTATCGGTCTTAGCTTCCCCCCATTTACCATTTGTTAATAGTTAATTAAATCACAAAACCATAAATTTAACAGAATACATTACATTCTTAAGTGTTCACTAAAAACAACATTCTCCGCCTCTCCAAAATGTTTAAATTCTATGTTTATACATCTGTTGTGTGTTTTCAAGACAATATAAACACAGAAAAAAATCTCAGAAATATATTGCAAGATAGCATAACCAGAGCTTCATTTGGGAAGTCATCCCCTGAATTTCCTGGGTGACTTTAAATTCAATCAATATTAACCTGTGCAAATAAAAAGAGCCCTGTTCTTCCAGTTTAAGAACCATGGCCCTGCTTTCAAAAGAACTAGTGACAACTCCAAGCCTTCTGTCTTTCTAACATTATTTTAAAGATTTTTATTTCTTTATTTGAGAGAGAGAATGCGAGCATGAGTCAGGAGCAGGAGAGGAACAAGCGGACTCCCCAGTGAGCGTGGAGCACACAGCTCAGAGCTGGAGGTGGGAGATCTGTGAGGGCTCAGCAGAGGGCTCTGGGTGGGGCTCTGGGTGGGCTCGGCTGGGGGCTTGATCCCAGGACCGGGAGATCACCACCTGAGCCAAAGTCAGATGCTTAGCGGAATTTGCCACCCAGGCGCCCCAGTCTTTCTAACATTATATGAAAGAGTGTGGAGTCCTGCACCTGTATCAAAGCAGAGCTCCTTCATTTGCAATTCTGTGTTTAAAAAATCCTCGGGGGTCTTCAAAACTGTTACTTCCAGATCTCGGAGACTCAAAGCCACCAATTAAAAAGTTTACTCATATTTATCGATAACTGGGCTGTTAGAGTAGGGAATCAATATGAGTTAGTGGATAGACAATTACTATGGAAATCAAGAAACCAGTGTTTCTGTCCTGACTTCACCAGGACTGAGGCACTTTTTCCCTGAGCCTCAGTTTTTACAGGTAAAATGAAGAAGCTAAAAATGAATTCCAAAGTCCCTTCTAACCCTAAAGACTCTTCTACAGTGCTGGAAGGTTAGTAACTCTTCCAGTTATGAATTAGTGAGAGGATTTTTCTAGGAAATTACTGCTTGAACTGTGAGAGCTGAGACACATTTCCAATCATGAATTTGAAGGCAGACTTACTCATCCCCACCCCTTAGAGCCTCTAGCACTTGTTAATAACTCCATTATGGCATTTACCATATTGCATCTTGAGCAGTGGTGACTGTTTTCCAACCTAGCGTGAAAGGTTCACAAGGTCATAAACTGTCTCTTATTCAAGTTTTGCCAATGCCCAGCAATGCATGACAGGGTAAGCATCTAATAGATGTCAGGTAGTGGAAGAATAAATGAATTAGTATGTCAAGGCAACTTAAAAAATTATCTAGACGTGATTTTGGTAGCTCTTTTAATCTTATAACTTTTTTAAAAAGATTATTTATTTATTTGAGAGAGAGCACAAGCAGAAGAAGGAGAAGCAGACTCTCCGCTGAGCAGGGAACCCGGCATAGGGCTTGATCCCAGGACCCTAGGATCATGACCTGAGTCAAAGGCAGACACTTAACCCACTGAGCCACCCAGGTGCCCCAATCTTGTAATGCTTTTAAGATATTTATGTGTTGCTTTCTCACAAGACTACTTTCATGACCCTGATGTCTGACAATCTAAGTATGTTGGACAAAAAGGAGAAGCCAGCCAGGGCACTGCTGAAAGTTCCACAGATGCTATCTCCAGGATCTCTGAACTAAGATTATCATTCTGCAAGAGTATCTTTTAAAAAAAAAAATTTATTTATTTGACAGAGAGAGACATAGTGAGAGAGGGAACACAAGCAGGGGGAGTGGGAGAGGGAGAAGCAGGCTTCCTGCTGAGGAGGGAGCCTTTTGCGGGGCTTGATCCCAGAACCCCGGGATCATGACCTGAGCTGAAGGCAGACGCTAAACGACTGAGCCACCCAGGCGCCCCTGCAAGAGTATCTTTTAAAAGTAGAGACTTCTAGCTAAAGATGGGGAAAATGAAGACAAGCTTTTACTTTCATTTCTACCTGAAACACCATCAAAAGTACAATAAAGGTGTGTGGTGTGTGTGTGTGTGTGTGTGAGAGAGAGAAAAAGAGAGAGAGAGAAGGAGAGAGATAAATCTACAAAGATGGAGCAAAAGTGAGACAAGATAACAACAACCAAATGTTGGAAATAGGAAACCAACTAATGAAGATAGAAAGGAGTTAGCAGACCTGAGAAAGCTGAATTCTAAGTCAGCAGTGGGGAAAGACAGCAAGCAACCTAACTCAGACTGCAGAATCTTCAAAAGCTTAGACCATGGTTTGTTGAGAAGTGGGGTGAGAGGGAAGGGGATAAAATATGCAGGATTCGTGGAAAGTTTGTTTTTAAGAAGACACTATAACCTTAAACCCTCTCCTAAACATTGAACATCCAGATACCCACCCTCCCCAATCCCAATACAACACTGGAGATTTATTTTTTGTAGAAAATAGGACAGAAGTTCCCCGTGCAATGGGTAGAGTGAGAACCACATTGAAAACTGGGAGATTAAGTGAATATTTATACACGGATTGCTGAGATCACGTAATCCTGGCAGCCATGTCTTGATTGTCCAGGCAAGAGAAAAAAAAAATCTTCCTTAAGGAACTTGTAAATATTAAGAGGCAACACCTAAAGACACTGATATTAGGAGTTCCACAGTTAAAAGCCCACTGTGTTTACCCTACAACTGAGATTATTTCAGTAAGTTTCAATAAGCCCCATCCATGTGCACAGAGCTTCCAGTCATCTTTGTAGTCGACTCTTAAATATGAAGAGGTAACCAAATATAAAAAACATTTGTAAAAAGTCTCTAACATGAAAGAGAAAAATTAAAGCAAGCAATTAAAATAAAAGCTAACTGGAAACAAAGGCTATAGAAGGAGATGGAAACTTCTAAAAAATACATCATCACTATCTTCAACCAGGTATTAGAAAATATTGCCTCAGTAAAACAAGACAGCATAATATAAAACCAAAAAGTAAGTCTGGATATCAGAAATTAAAAACAAAACTTAACAGAAAGATTAGAGATAAAGTTGAGCCTATCACCTAGAAAATAGGGAAAAATGCAGAAGCGATGGAAAATAAAAGATAAAACATATGAAAAATAAAAACACAAAAAAATAAATTCAGGATATCAATGTCTAAGTAACAAGATTTCCAAAAAGCTGGAACCAAACAATAACAAGGAAGGAGGAGGAGGAGAAACAGAATAGGAAATCAGCAAGAAAAAAATTCAGAAAAATTTTCTAGATGTAAAGAATATGAGTTTCCATATTAAAGCAGCCTACTAAGTCCCCAGCATAATGGGTAAATATTAAACTACAACAAAGCAAATCTTTATAAATTTTCAGAACTCCGGGAAAAAGAATGGATCCTACAAGTTTTCAAAGAGAAAAAATCAGTCATGTTCAAAAAATAAAGAATCAGAATGGCATCAAACCAGAGCAACAAAACTGAAAGAGGGAAAAACATTATAGTGGTGCCATTTAAATTCTGAAGGAAAATTGTTTTCAACTTACAGTTCTGTACCTAACCAAATTATTATTCAAATATGAGGAAAGAACGAAGGTATTTTCAGATATTGCAAAGGCCCAGGAAGTTTAACTACTATGTATCCTTTGCTTCAGGAAGCTATGGGAAAATTTATTTCACCAAAATAAGGGAGTGAAAAATACAAAGGATGTAGGAGAACCAGAGATCTAGGCAAAGAGATCTACAGAGATTTTCCGAGGTGATGGGAAGGAAGATTCCAGAATCAAACCCATGCAGGGGGAATCAAAGGAAAATAGCACATGTAGAACCAAGTCAGAAAGTTCAGAGAGAGATTATTTCAAGAAGATGACCTTGATAGAATATCTGTACGACTGAATGTCTTGAGATTTGGAACACTGGCAGAGACTTGTAGTTAAAAAAGTACGTAGAGGGCTCCTGGGTGGCTCAGTCGTTAAGTGTCTGCCTTCTGCTCAGGTCATGATCCCAGGGTCCTGGGATAGAGCCCGGCATCGGGCTCCCTGCTCGGCGGGAAGCCTGCTTCTCCCTCTCCCACTCCCCCTGCTTGTGTTCCCTCTCTCGCTGTCTCTCTATCAAATAAATAAATCAAATCTTAAAAAAAAAAAGTATGTAGAGAGCTGAGCAAACAAACAAACAAACAAAAAACAAGACAGCTATCAATCACAGAAAAAGCACAAAAACTTCAGGGGACTGACAACCAAAAGTGAACAGAAGTGAAATTCACTGTTCCATTAAGCAATCACAGAAAAAGCACAAAAGGAAGCATAATCATAGCTTAACTTGGCTTAGTCATAAAAAGTATTTACAAGGTCGTAATAATGTCACTACTAAATACTGATCCAACCAAAGTACCGATGTAACAACCCAGGGAAGATGGAGGGTTAAAGGATGTCTGTGGTGGTGAGAATGGGCTCATGAAAAGAGATGGAAAGTTCATTTCCAAGGTAGGACATCAACAACAGAGCTGGGAAATTCAGAGGCAGCAAGAAGAGAATGGTATTTAAAGTATGAGGATAAATATCAAAAAGAGTTGAAAGAGATTGTTTCTGGAGAGAAAAAAAAAAAATGAGGGAGGAGACAAGGAACTATCTTGAATAATATGTTTTCTATAACTGTGACAAAAAAAGGAAGAAATCACCTCAAATTTTATTCATGATGTATTCTCTTTATAATTCTCTTGCTCTAGAAACATTTCTGAAGGAATGAGTAGCATAGGAAGCTGCAGTGTGCTCCCGACACCCTCACAACCTTACTGAGACATGATTCAATGGCCAGTCAAGATCAAAAGAGGTTGCTCAGAGAAAAGACAAGGCTGTCCCTGCCTTCTGTCTAACTGCTCCTTATGGCTATTAGATGAAAATCATCTGCTGACCTTCAGTTTCAAAATCTTGTTCATAAATCTTTCACCAGCCAGGATGAGACCTTCTCCATAGAAGGCGGTATTCTAGATTTCAACCATTGATTATTGCTGTCTAGTTTGACAGGAAGTGTCTTCTTGGAACAATTTTAAGACTTTGATCCAAAAGCAGTATTTTTGAGGGGTTACTGTATTTTACAGCTCTATGTTGAGCTAAAACTAGAGGTTCAGACTGGAATATTATGCTTGAAATTCATTTAAATAATTAAGCAAACCAGAATCCATCAAACTCAGCAAAAGCCATGGCTATGATTTTAGGTTATAATGAGGCCATCTTGAGATATTTAATGATAGCTACATTTTGTTGAGTGCTTAATATATGCCAGGCAGTGTAGTAAACACTTTAATATAATATCTCATTTAATCCTCAAAGCAACTCCTTTAATAGATACTATTACTATCTCCATTATGTAGATGATAAAATCTACAGTCAGGAGATTAGGAACCTCACCCAATATCTTCAGCTAGAAATTGTGCAGACAAAAATCAAAACCAGAACTGGGTTCAGAAACTGCTCTTTTTAATTTCCCTATCTTCTCTAAAGAAAGATAGCCAGAAAATCAAAACTTACCATTGAAAAAAATGATCATAAGGTTGAAGTCAAACATATTTCTCACACGAGTCTTCATATGCTTAAGGGTAGAAGGGTTTGAAAAGTTTCATATAACATAGTTGCAAAATACATATATATTAGTACTTGTGTAGTTTTTGCCCTGTCATCACAATTCTGAGCCTTGATAATAATTTATAGACCTTCCAGGAGCAATTTTTGAACCTGACACATTTCAAAAAGATTCTCTGGACCTTTCTCCTAAATGCCAATCTGTAATTTTCAATACAAAAACTTCAGGGGACTGAGAACCAAAAGTGAACAGAAGTGAAATTCACTGTTCCATTAAGCAAGAGAAGTATCTCAGCATTAGAGACTGGTAAAAATCACAGAGTGAAATACTGTATCATAGTGTCGTTTCTGGCCATGGCAGTAGGCTTATAGGTGTGCCTTGCTTTGTAAAGTGGATGTTTTCTTGAAAAGCTAGGGAATAATTGAAGCTTTGCAAGTATAATTATACTCTAAAAGCACTGGGAATCTAATTTTTAAAGATAATTATATTAATTAACGTTTTTGAAATGTAAGTTATCATCACCTACATTATGTAATTTGTAACAGGCCTCCACAATTTTCCCCCAACCTTTCATGATTCATCATGCACTGTATCCTGTCCCCAAACCTACCTGCTTCATGAGGTCGGAGACTTTGTCTTGTCACTACTATATTCAGCACCTGGAACAGTGTCCACTATGACAAATAACTTGCTAGATGAATGAAATCATTCAACCACTTAATGTTTTCCTCATTGTAACATGTTTACCAATAACTCTATACCTCTGCTTCTACTAATCCATCAGCCTGGAATACTTTTCCAATGTTTCCATTCAGTCCCTTCTGCAAGACCCAGCTCAAATGCCAACTCCCTTCTCTGTATTCCCACAGATTATATTTCTATATCTGGTGTGATAGCAAAGGGTAGAAACCTTGTCATAATCATTGGTTCCTGGCCTGTTAACACCTAGCCAGAGCAATCCACACAGAAAATATATTACAAAGTCAATTTAAAATTGAATCTAAATTTTCACAAGCACTGCCAGCTCTCAGCTCTTCCTGGACTTTGTGTCTACTACCTTCAAAAGCTTGTCTATGAGGTCGCCATGGGGTCAGAAACTGTCTTTTTTCATTTTTAATCCCAACGGCAAGCAATGTGCATGGCACAGATAAATGGATATTTGTATACATGTATTATTTGTTTACATCATCAATAACAACTTTGTATTAACTAACCAGTGTGGTTGACCGGGCTGATTTTCTAGGAATAATCTTGCTTACTCTTTTAAGCTATAGGTTTTCCTCATAAGAATCCTACCCATGATCCTTTATTCTAACATTCCTCAAGAATCAGCCAAATACACATTTATTTCTATATTCAATAACAAGGTACAAGAGAGCCTTAGGCTTGGGTTGTCTACACAACCTGAGGAAACTGGACTTCATTTTAGGCCAGACAATGGAAACAAATTAGTAAAATTCTGATTTAAAAAAGGCAATGGATTAACCAATCAGTGTCACTACTCTTTAATTTTTACAGTGTGATATAAATAGTATGTCTTAAAAACTATCATTTTGAGGGGCGCCTGGGTGGCTCAGTCGTTAAGCGTCTGCCTTCAGCTCAGGTCATGATCCCAGTGTCCTGGGCTCAAGCCCCGCATCAGGCTCCCTGCTCCGCGGGAAGCCTGTTTCTCCTTCTCCCACTCCCCCTGCTTGTGTTCCCTCTCTTGCTGTCTCTCTCTGTCAAATAATAAATAAATAAAAATTTTAAAAAAAGAATGTTCTTTCTTTAAAAAAAACAAAACAAAACTAGCATTTTGAACCATACACCACCGTTGCATGGCATTCTGATGTCTCCAACCAGAGAAAAATGAGTGAGCAGGAATTAGGCAAGATAAAGGAGAAAACTCCTGAGGGCAGCAAGGTCAGCAGTCCAAAGAAGAGAGGGGAGGAGTGGAACCAATTCTAGACCCATCACAGCTCATGTCAAAGAAGGAGGAGGGGAATGACAGGGGAAGGAAGAAATATGGCACTAGGAGGAAGACAGGTAGCAGCTTCCAGCATCAAGTAGGAATCCTGTCACGTATCAGGAACGTTCCTGCAGTGTGAAGGGCACCAGAAGCTGTATCTAGTTCCCTGGAACCAGGCTAACATGATAGTGGGGAGTTTGAGACAAGAATCTAGCCCCATTCAGGAACAGAGGAAGTAGTAAGCCTAAGGGTCAGATAATAACCACAACAACAGCTGTTATTATTGAGTACTGATTTTATGCTGGGTTCTTTATCGTCCTTGTCCCATTAACTTAAAAGAGACATGGTACAAATGAAGAGGCAAAGACACAGAGATATATCTTGTCTAAGTCAGAGGGATTAGCAAGTTGCTATGTCTTATAATCTTTCTACCATACCACTGAGCTTCCCAGATAAGCAGGACAATTATTGGAGGTGAGGTGAGGGGGGAAAAAAAAAGGAAGTTGTAACCCCATGCCTCCTTAAGCCCTTGGGTTTGAAAGTCAACAGAAGGCGTACAAGAGCAGAGAGCTCTTTCTCATACCCACCTGAGAGCAGGCAGGAAACTCCCAGTGATTCCCTAAGTCAGCTCTCATTGGCCGGGGGTTGGGTGAGACTGAGCCTACAGAGATCAGGCATCCTAAAAGTTAATGAAATGTACACATTTCACATGTGTGCACACAGCTGGGCTAGTTTTTCAGTAACAAAGGAAGGTTAACTGACTTACCAGACTAGAGCAAAATAAACCTTAGACGTTCAGTAGTGGTTAAACTCACAGACTAAGAAGCCAGTCTGCCACTTCCTAGCTATTGATCTGGGCAAGTTACTTAAAGTCTCTATGCCTGGTTTTTCCACTCCCTAAAATAGGAATAACAGTAGGGTTTGACTCACTGGATTGTTATTAGGATTAAATGAGTCAATATATGTAAAACACAGTGCTTGGTACAGAGCAAAAGCTACATAAGCATTATTTCACAAGACAGTAGTCTTTTCAAATGTCCTATCTTCTTTTTTGTTTTGTTTTGTTGAGAGAGAGAGAGAGCACGTGCCTAGTTCATGTTCATCAACACATTAATGCCTGTTAGATATTCCACCCCATCTCTATTTCATTCTTTGTGCAATCAAGAAATTCAGCATATTAACCATGAAACTCTTAGACTTTGGATAGCTTCATCTGAAAGCAAAAATGTATCTTCTATCTAAAATGATCAGTAACCAATCAAATATCAGAAGAGATAGTTATCAGTTTTTAAATTGTTTGAAGATTGAAGGACTGAGTGCAATTATTTTTGAATAATATATTACTGCTGATTGAGAGCTAAAAGAAAATCAAATCTCTTCTATTATGTCACTAAAACACTCAGCACTTGGATTTCTTACATTATTCTGTTTGTCTTTCCTTTTATTAGGGGTGAGGTGCTGGTTAGGTTGGGAGAAAGGAGAAAACCATATCTACCAAATCAACTTCACATATGACTGATGTATAAATAAACTAATCTTAATTGTAAAGGAGACACATGTGAGGTTAAAAAAAGTTATAAAACCATAACATACAATCTGCTGAGCAAAAATGTCACTCAGCCAAAGAAAAAGGAGAGACCAAGGTACCAACCATAAATCCTTAAACAGAATTTATCCACCGTTGTCCCTACATAAATACCTTACAAATGCTGGTTCTGACAATCCCAGAGATGAAATGAATCTTGCCTCTAATCCACCCTTGTTTCACAGATGAAGAAACAAGAACAGAGAAAGGAAGTAACCAGCTCAAACTCACATTATGAGTTGGGGTGGGATTCAGGACTCAAGTCCAAATCTTCAGACTCCCCAGCCAGGGTCTTTGCCACAAGGCCCCCTTAGCCTCCCTCACATCAGACATACCTGGGCCTATATGTGGTCACAATCATGCAATCTACAAATACCAGCCATGTAGCAATTCTCTTCCTCATCTTAGTCCTTTCTCACTTGGACCCAAATTAATTGCTCAGTTCAGTTATAGACCCTGCAACGTCAGTCAGTCACACAACTCACAGTATTAAAAAGCTAGCTCAAACCTACAGTGGTCCTTAAAAATTAATGTGGTAGTTATGACCACCATGTTTTATTTTCCATAGACTACAAGTCTAAAAAGGATGAAGTAAAGGAAGAATATGAACTAGGTGAAAAGCAGTTTCTTTGTAATAAGAAAATAGAAATCAACAGGCAAGTAGAGTTAAAAAAATAAAGGCTTAGGACACTGAGCTCCAGAGAGAAGGAAGTGTTTGTTGTCCAGGTTCCTCCACTGAATACAAGGAATAAAACCTGAATCCAGGTTTTCTAGCATCTAGTCCAGTATTAGTGTTGTTGTTGTTGTTTTAATCAAAGTATTTTTTTGTTTCAAGTTTGTATTTAAATTCCAGTTAGTTAACATTTAGTACAATATTAATTTCAGGAGAAGAATTTCCTGATTCATCACTTACATACACTACCCACTACTTATCACAAGTGCACACCTTAATCCCCAGCACCCACTTAGCCCATCCCCCTCACCTACCTCCCCTCCTGTTTGGTTGTCTCCCTTGTCTCAATATTATTGAGGGTTTTGCTCTATATGCATCATCACTTTGCTTTTTACGCTGATGCTGATGCAAAGTCCACAGGTAAAAAGTACCCATGACATCTCGTTTTAAATCATTCATAGACTCGCAAATGAAGCGTGATTTACATGGCAACCTTTCTCTTAACACATAGAAAATATTTCTCCTTTAAATCCCAGCAGAGAAAAAGAAGTAAATCAAATTCAATTTTAAATAGTACTAGAAATGTTAAAAATATTTTGAAATGAAAGAAGTGCCTTGGGAGAAAACTGCATAAATAATCTAATTTTAAACTTAGCAGATTTTAACGATTAGAATAATTATGTCATTTATTTTGGAAATCAGAAACAAATCTAGGTTTTTGGTTTCCAAAAAGTTGAAAAGGAATGTCCCAATTCACCTTGTGTTGAGCTTTGCTCAACCTATTTGAATGTTATCAGTATTTGAGGATTGAAGAAAAACTCAATTGTTTCACACGGGTGATAACTGTAGGAAAGAATGGGGCAGGGAGAGATGGACACATCATCAGCAAATTGGCATTGCTGCTGCTTCATGCCTCCTGGTTAAGGGAATCTTTGATGTGTTAGTTATCTTCTGAATGGCCTCTGAAAGCTTCTGGGTGTTTTGTTTTTGTTTTGTTTTATTTTGTTTTGTTTTGTTTTGTTTTGTTTCTACAGTTGAGTCCCTTTAGGCAGCTTCTCAGGCTATTGGCCATCCAGAAACAGAAGAGAAACAAAAACCTAACCACAGAATAGCAGCTTCCTTTCCTTCTTTTGCAGTGTTTAAAGCCCACTTTCAATCATCTGCGCTCTCTGAATCACTGCTGGGAGGGTGTGTTTTGGCTAAAAAGTCAATATATGCTTTTAAAAAAAGGAAAAAAAAGAAAAAGAAAGGGTCTGTGGAGGAGCAACAGGTGTCCTTTGGGACTTCTTCCAAAGTGCCATCAGTTTCATCACAGCAACAAAATACCACTGGAGGGTGGGAGTCCCACATTCCCAAAGACAAGGAGACAGAGATTGTTTCAAAAAGTAACTGGAGAGAAGAGCAAACTAAAATTACAACTATAAACATAGATCCTGGAAAAAAACAAACAAACATCCACCACGTTCTAAATACAAGGATATTAATGCGGAGATGAAGATGAAGATATTGGGGAAAATTATGTGTCTTCTTAGCCTCAGACACTCACAATCTATTGACCTATTTGCTATCCCAAGCCTGTAGTATAGGAATTAGTTCTCTTGTTTACATGTCACTCTCTTAACACTAAAGATAATAATAGTCAAGACCCAGGCAGTAGGAGTCCTATAGTGTTCCTGATAAAGGACTCAGGTACATGTTATGGTTTCATATTAATCCGCTGTGGCTTATCTTATTGATTCATAATTAAGAGTGAATACCTTAATCATCTGAGGTGCTTCTTAAATATCCCAGTCCCATGTCCCATGCATACCCAATGATTCTGATGTGTACCTTGGATGGAGAATGCTATTAGTCATCAGATTTCTTGTGGTCAGTGTTTGAAAACCATTCAAGGCATAATGCTTGACCTAATGCATCTCCATCCCCAAACCCACAAGATGTTATAGAACTGCCTCACAACTAAGTCCCAGAAAAACAGAGATAAGGTGTTTGAGAAATTACTACAGCAATACAGAACACGCATAAAAGGAATCTCTTTTAGTAAATTAAAGCCTTTGCAGAAGTCAACAGGGATGATTTGTTGAGCTTCTATGCAGTATACTTGCTGCTAAAGCTATAAAGGTGGTGAAGGACCAGTTTCTCCCCTCCAGGATCTCGCATTCCCATGAAAAGGCAAACATAGCTAATAATACCAAAAGACAATGATTGTAAGGAACTCTACATGCTTTATCGGTATGAGTTAAATTTCATAATCATGACAGTATGGTATGGGACTTGGGGTGGCTACAATAATTCTTATATTACAGAGAAACAAAGATATGATGAGTTGCCTAAGTCACTTAGTCTTTCTGAACCTCTGTTTTGTTATCTCTAAAATGAAGTTAAAATGCCTAACCACAGGGTTTGAAGGGAGATTATATATGTATATATAAATTAAAAACCCTTTGAAAGAATACAAAGTGTCTCGTGAATGTTATTTATGGCTGCTAGTATGTGACAAGTCAGAAAATCCAATATACCACGATTGGTCACTTAGTGGGTACAGAACACCATACCTAATAGGGACAGTACTTCAGAAGCTTAAAGGCATTAACAAGACAGAGATAAGGAGATGACACTCCTGGCCACCTTCAAAGTCATTTCTAATGCTAACAAGCCTCACGATAAGCACCTAAGTCAGACAATAGGTTACTAGCAAGGTAGCTGCTCAGTCCGTAGAGCGTTAAGAATAGATAATTAGCTTGAGTTCAAATGTTTTCCCCACACAATTTTGTTTCAGTAAACCAACAGGAGAACAAAAGGTAGGCACGGTTGCTGTGGAATGTTAAGTGCCTCTATAGAGGCCACGAATCACTGGAAGACTATATTCCAGCCTCCTGGACAACCATTAGAACTCTGAAAAATGAATGAGGAAAACACACACCATGTTGGAAATCGACAGCTCTTGAGCCTGTCCATGTGTCCCTACACTGGAAGCTTCTAGAGGGCAAGCCAATGCACTATTTCTATCCCCATCCCCTGCATTTAACAATGTGCTTGGAACAAGGCAGCAACTAAGTAAATATTTTGAATTAAATGAAATGAACTTCCTTTAATATTTAAGAATCAGGAGACTCAGAGAAGGAAAATGATTTGTCCAAGGTTACACATTAGAGCCAAGGTAGGAACAGGGATCTCCTATGCCCAATGCCTATTCTATTATGTTTCTTACTGCCTTATATTTTACTTATCCCACCACAATGGCCTCAGATTTTGGATTCTTTTTTAACCACAAAACAGCTTTTCTTAAAATCACTTCTCAGCTCTGCTAAACTAGTTACTACATATACATTTCCTTTCTCTCCTGCAGAGTGGCCCATCCTGGTTTCAGAGAAATGACTGTTCTTTGTCTTAAATATATTGGTTCAGGCCCCTGGTTTGACTCTAATGATTGGTGTGAAACCCAGAACAGAGCTGAATCTTCACTGGGAATACACTGGCAGTTCTCTACAGAGAAAGCAGGTCAGGTTACTGCCTTCTATGGTCTGGAATCAAACCAATATTTCTGGTAGCCAAACATCCTTCACCTTTCCCAATTTACCACCTCCTGGATGCATGAACATGGCATGGTAAACTAAGTAAGGCCATTTAATTCAACATATGTAACCTATGGTAAACAAAAATATTTTATCTGAAGCAGGTAGCTGGGTAGCTGGAGGAATGCTAGGTTCAGATGATGCCCACAGGAAGGTTAATCTATTAGGGGAGACATGAGAGGGAGATTTTTAAGATCAGAAATTGCATCTTAGTGTTCTTTTACAGTCTCAGAGGTAAGTACACTGAGAGTATAACAGGTGCTCAATAAATATTAAGTAAGTAAAGAATACAAAAATTGCAATGCTGGTTGTAGGAAATGCATTACATGAGGGACAAAAAATTACTTAAGTCATATAAAGTATGCCAACAAAATACTAATTAGATGTGAGGGAGGTCAGGGAAGATGTTATGGAGCAAGGAGTACATAAAATGAATCTCAGAAGAGTTGAACAGGGACATATGACCATGGGAAGAGGCTAAGGCTATATTCCCTCTAAGATGTACCTTGATTTAAGCAGTCTAGCAACACACTACCCTGGGTTAATACCAGGGACATTGTCAGAAGCTCAGCTCGAACCTGCAGAATAAGTGTTTAAAGATAATCAGGGGTTGGAAGTAAATGGCTTGAGGAAAAGCAGAGAAGGTATTTAAAAGTGAGTCCATTTTCTGATCTAACTATGAAGCAAGAAATTTCTTTTGCATCTCATCTCCTTTCTTTCCAAAAGCAACCAAAGACCTATAACATGATCACATATCCAGGGCTTTCCATACTGATTTGAGGATATCACATCCTCTATACTGAGGTGGTAGTCTTAGATACAGTCAGTTCCCTAAGATTTAGACAAGTAATTCTTAAACTTTAATGTGCATGCAAATGACCAGCGGATTTTACTGAAAGGCATATTTGATTCAGTGAGTCTAGGGTAGGGCCTGAGATTCTGCATCCCAGATGATTTTAATGCTACTTGTCTATGGACCACACCTTGAGTAGCAAGGGCCTAGACCAGTGGTTGAGTCTGGATACCCATTAGCATCACCTGAGAGCTTTTTAAAAATACCTACACCAAGGTCCCATTCCAGAACCAATTAAATCAGAGTGCCTAGAGGGGTACCCTAAGCATCTTTATGCTTTAAGTGCCCCACAAGTGTTTCTAATATGCCAGCCTGAGGTTGAGAACCTAGCTAGACAAAGAAAAAATGTGGTACAGGCAGAAAAAGAAAAAAAGTAGAAGAGAGATAGAGGGACAAAGAACCTCTTTCCTAACTCCAGATCAATGCTTCTCAAACTTAATATGCATGTACATCACCTGGGGACGTTGTTAAAAATCAGATTCTGGTTCAATAAGCCTGAGTACAGATCCAGATCGTGCGTTTCTAAGAAGACTAGTTTTCAAATCACATTTTGGTTATCGAGAGTCTAAATGAGTGGTTCCCAAACATTGCTGTACCTGGCATCTTTAAAAAAAAAAAAAATACCTGTGCCTCTCTCACACTTCAACATTCTGATGTCACTGGCATGGGTTTGGCCGGGCATGAGGATGTTTAAGAAGCATGCCAGGGGATTCTAATGCACAGCAAAGCCTGTGAACCAATGCAAGGCACAAATTCTGTCAAAGCTGATCAGACTGTGCACCAACCCAAATCTTGGAGGTGATATTAATTATCATAGTGCATAAAAATCTCTGAAATTAGATCATGATTGATTGCTAGGTCAATTGATTTATTTTCCTCTCCTCCTTACCCTGGATGATAGGAAGTGATGCAAAAGCAAAGCAGTAAGTACTTATTTATGCCAAGCAATAAGTAAGGGGCAAAAAATTTATCTTATTTGTAAATAACAAGTTCTGCTGGAGACTCTGGACAAGTGTTCTAAGAAAGGTTTTCAAATGCTGGAGGTAATGTGAAGGTTGTCAAAGGCTGGCAACGAGATTCAAGATTAATTGGGCCATTTGATTCTTTTCTGAAATGGAGAACTCTTGAACCTCCAACTGAATCATGCAGTAACACTCTTCGAGTCTATTTAAAAGAGTTTCCAGTAGAAAAAAAATTATATGTACTTACATTTGAGAATGTCTTCCTACAATTAAATTGAAATCTGCTGGGGAAGAAGTTTGCACATGACAGCATAAAGTATGAAAGACGCACTGATTAGAATAAGATATGGACACACTCCTCTTACTATACTCTTTTTCTTTCTTCTCTAATAAAAATTTCAAGTTAGCTACCATTTTTAGCTGTGCCATTTGCATCAACTTAGAAAGTAAAGCCAATATGTAAGTAATTAGCCATTCTTAATATGATCACTACCTGACTAATTCAGTTTTATAAAGGAAGTCTAAGAACTAAACGCATAAGGACTTGCAGCGTGTCTTTTACCTGAGTCAATTATGCTACCTCTGCAAAATGACCATAGTATTGGCTTGGGGCAAAATTTTTCATTGCCTTTGTGTTGGTGCTGTAAATCATGCCTGTATCACTGCGCTCCGGACTGGCATAGAACTTCTGGCCTGATTCTTCTCAGATATATTTCTGAGATTTTTTTTCTCTATTCCAAATTCCCAAGACTGGCAGTACTTAATAGCTAGAACACTATTGTTATCAATCTGAGATAAAAACCACCTGGAATTTTGAGTGACATGTAGCATATTTTATGGGCAGGGAAGGGAAATAAAAAATTATCACTAAGGGATACATCCTCTTTATATTATGGATCAAGAATTAGTGTATAAATTGGAGGTAAAAGTGTTACTAAGAACCCTTGCCAAATAACCAAGTTTAATAACCAAATAGCAGGTGTCATCTAAGTACAAAAACACTGCTTTAGAGTAAAATGATACTTTCTCTGCTGTTAACTTATGTGCCAGAATACTAATCAACTAGAATATTACAGACCTCTATGAGTTAAAACTGACTTCTCAATTAAAAATGGATTACACAAGAGAGTTAATAAATATATGCCTCATGTATATGGAAACATGGATCCTCTTGTGTATGTACATCACTGTCGATCATAGAAATGCCCAACAGCAAATCGTAAGAATAATTTGTCTACTTTGAAAATTGCCAACCAGTCTAAATCCATGTTAATTCAGTTCTTTTCATACTATAAATGCTCACCTAGGTTCAAATACTTAAGCCTTCTAACTAAACAGTTAAAATACTTTATTGAACACATACCTGCTATCATTCAACACTCCATTTTTATTAATCAGCTCAGAAATAGGTAACCCACTACCACTCCCTCATCCTGAGCACATTACCACAATGACTGACATTCCTGGTTTAAAAATAAAACCTTGTTTCAAATATAGCTGCTCGAGTTCTGGGTAATGAATATAGTTTCATAAAAGTTGACATCATTTCTTCTGATTTCACCAGAATTAAATACATCCAATGTTCCTACTGGATATCTGACCACATCACTCAAGGTTCTTGCAACCTGGTGGGTGTTTTAAGGGGGGGGAGGAGGAGGAGGAGGAGGAGGAAGAACCCTGCATAGATGGAGTTAAACCCAAAGGATATCCAACCTTACAATTGTAATAGTCATTTTGTTTATGTGTGTTCAATATGCCATCACAAGTTGATTTTTACAGTTCATTTACCAGTTCGTATATGTATAGTATGCAGATTTGCTTATGAGCAGAATATTAATATATACATGTCCAGAACTAGTAAATGCATCATGCTTGGGAGTCAAGCAGTACTCCGATACACTGTTCTCCTTAGAGGTCAGTTCTAACGCACACTGTTTCAAATAGACCCAATTTCTCTGCTGATATATATTCAAAATGCAGTAGGATGTGGTCATACACGCCCAGAAATACCATCTTTATGGGGTGGGGGTGGAGAAATCCAAACATTTTTTATAGCAATGCATTATTGGATATCAGATACAAACATGCCTGTCAGCAATCCTAAAGCAAATGAAATATATTTATTTGAGCCCATCCATTCTACAGAAAAGAAACTGCTTTACCAACATATCTCTCCTCCCCCACAATCTAAAGACTCTCCCCCCCACCCACCCAAAAAGAAAAAAAAAAAAAAAACTCATCACACTTCACTACGCAACTGATGGAGTATTAAACACTGTCTTCCAAGCTGTGGGAGTTAAAAAGAAGTCTCCTTCCTGCCACTCTCCCCTGGTGCAGCAACGGACATAGCATCTCCTCCTATCGACCTAGTATGATGCTCGCTCCCCAAGCACTGCAGTCCCCTCGCTGAGGACTGCCCTGGCCACACGCACATGCAGCGGGAAGTCCCCCGATGGGGACAACCACATACCTTTGCTCTCCATTTCGGTCCCTTTCGAGTGCTGGAAGTTCAATGGAAGTTGGCCGGAAGATGTGGGCCCGCTTCAGATTCCCAAATCTGGGAAGCCAATCTGATGATTTCGCCCGTACTTCCTTCCTTCCCCTCAGGCTTCCTGAAAGATGGGATTTCTTAAACCTTGAAGCTGCAATCAGCCACGAAAGGACACTTAGCAGCAGCAGCAGATTGCCTCTACAAGGGATAGGTTTCCATGCGCATCTGGTATTGAAATGCATGCACGGTGCCCCCTCATATTTTTTTTTTCTTTTTTTTTTACCTGGGTCTGGAAGCGGCGAGCAAGAGCTGTCCTCGGAGCGTGGTGCTGCAGGTGTAGTGACAGATCATCCCACTTTGCTCTCTGGATGTACAGCAGATTTGCATGGGCGCTGGCACGCATGCGCAGGGCCTCCCCCCCCTTTACACCGCCTCCTGCTCCCCCGCCCCCTTCCCTTCTCTCCCCAATACGGTCCTCAGTTATCCCAGCTGAAGAGCTGTAGCATTCGGTCACAGGGAAGCGCTGCTAAAAATAAACGCCGGACCGGATTTTCCTTTGCAAACTAGAAAATGGATTGGATTGGGATTGTGCATCAATCCCAAACGATTTTCCAGGATGGATTACGGAAGCCTTAGAGGAGGCTAGGGTCTCTGAGCTGGGTTTGGTTTTATTCAGAAGCGGAAGGGAGAGAAGAGGCGGAGATTTACGAATCCTCTTCAGTGGTCACAATTTGGGATTCTCTTCCTAGTTGCTGCAGTAACTTTCCAGGTGTATGCTTCCCCTTCCTCCACCCACTTCCCCTGACTCTTTGCATTCCCCTATTTGTTTTGTTTTGTTTTGTTTTATTTTGTTTTGTTTTGTTTTGTTTTCGGGGATGAGGTGGGAGTCATCCTGGAGCTACTAAAGGTTAATATTGTCCCGCTTCTTCGCTACTCAGATTCAGAATTTGCTGGCTTCCCTGAGATCTCTTTGGCCTCCACCTCAAAACCTTTCCATGAGGCTCCAGCCTCATGGAAAGTTCTCCCAACAAAGCCACTGAGGACATTGTGAGGTGTTCTTTTTAGCTTCTTTTCAACAATTTACCAAGAAGCAAAGTCCCCAAAGGTGGGGATTCACCTTATTGATAATATGTACTTTAAAGCTATGTATGTAATCATTTTCATCAAAGTGCAGAGGAAGAGTGTTTTTCTTGCATGAGGTTCTAGGGAAGGTTGCAAAGCCAAAATGAAGTACTACTTTCCTATCAGAATATTCTTTAAAGCCCACACTATATTTCATTTATCTGCAAAATGTTTAGTAGGGAAATTAATGTGTACTTATTATCTTTTTTTTTCCATTAGTCCAAATTCTCCTGAAAGAATAATCTCTCCTTAAGAATAAGTCTTATTCTCAGGCATAAAAACAAATCTGGAACACTGTTATCTGGAATGATTAAGGAGAGAGATGTGCCGATTAAGCACACACTCCAGATTACACAAAGATCCCTCCACAGTAAACTTCTAATCCCAATTTTCAAAACATTGAAATACAATAAAATATACTCCCAACAAGAAACCTGAGGTAGACTATAATTCAGGCTTCTGGTGATTCAGAAAGCATCCTAGGATTTTCCAATACCTTAGGGCCATAATTACCAATATTATTCCTGAGGGTTCAGCCAAACATGGACATTTATTAGTGGAGGACTCCTGCTGAACTGCTGTGGATGAGCAAAGCCTGCCTCCGTTCAGCACTGGGGAGTTAAAACATTCAAGTATGGTATTGCAGAGGACACAACTTAGGGTCTACTAATGGTTAGGATTTCCTATTGCATGCCCAAGTAAGTATGTGGAAAAAAATCACAAAACTCAAGGTTTCTTCAAAATTTGATAGGTTTAGGAAGTAGAATAAGGGTGAGAGTAGATTCAGTTGTTCCTTAAGAACAATCACCTATTTCATTGGGATAAATAATTTCTGCTCCTAACACTGCACCCATTACATGTTCTTTGCCTCTCAAAAGTTTCAGGAAAGAAGATACCTTTAGAACCATCTAGACACACCCGTAATATTTACCACTTTACAAGTAGAGAGGCAGGAAGAGTACTTGACTTGGTAAGAGTCACACAGTGGAGCAGACCCAGGCTCAGAATGCAAGGGTACTGCCTAGCTAGCCATCTACTCCAGGATGATTCCTTATATAGCCACCTCCTCATTATCTACAGTGAAAGGGAACAGGGAGAACCTCCTAGTTCATGAATTTTCATTATTTTTATTCACAGTTTTAAAAACCCAGATGCTTTATTAAATGGAAAATAATAAAATTTAATGCAAAATCTGTGGTCTGACATTCAAGACCTTTTTATTATCTGAATCCAAACCACCTTTCAAGTCTTCTCCAAGCTTAACTCCTAGACAATATTTGTTGTTATCCTAAGCAACCCTCAAGATTTTACTTTTCCATGCCTTTACTTACATAATCATCCTTATACCTCCTTACACCAATAACACAAATGCCTACATATGCAAATCTTATATTTTCCTCAAGATTATCTGAAAATGTTCTCTATTAGAAACAACAGTGTTGCTATATCTTTACCTGTCTTCAATCACTTATTACTTTCTATTTTGTATTATAATTATTTATATGCATATCTCATTCCTCTTTCCCATCCTTACTAAAAAATAGGCTCCTGATTCATTTTGGTAGCATATAGTAGTATCTTGAATGTAGGAAATATTAATAAACATTTGATGAATTAATAATATATAGTATACACGTTTTTGTGTATATGACATTGACTATGGGCACTATGATAACAAATAATGATAACAGTAATATTGAACTAACATTACTAAAAGCTGCTTATGTGCCAGACACTATTATAAGGATTCCAAATGTTTTAATGAATTTTATCTTTGTAAAACTCCATGAGGTTAGTACTATTATCACCTGTATTTTAAAGATGAGCAATCAAAGTCACAGAGAGGTTAAAGTATGAATAAAACATGATCTCTGCCCTATAGAAGCACAGAGCTTGTTAAAGGTGATAGAAACATAAATGATTTTAAAAGATATGGTAAGGTATAAGGTAGAGATTATCACAGGTATAGTGGGAGCACAGAAGAGGTTGGGCAGTTAGCCAGTCCACAGGTTTTAAGAATAAGAGGCTAGACACCTTCAAATACCTCGTCCTAGAAAGAAAGAAAGAAAGAAAGAAAGAAAGAAAGAAAGAAAGAAAGAAAGAAAGAAAGAAAGAAAGAAAGAAAGAAAGAAAGAAAGAAAGAAAGAAAGAAAGAAAGAAAGAAAGGAAGGAAGGAAGAAAGAAAGGAAGAAAGAGAAAGAAAGAAAGAAGAAAGAAAGAAAGAAAGAAAGAAAGAAAGAAAGAAAGAAAGAAAGAAAGAAAGAAAGAAAGAAAGAAAGAAAGAAAGAAAGAAAGAAAAAAGAAAAGAAAAGAAAAGGAAAAGAAAAGAAAAGAAAAGAAAAGAAAAGAAAAGAAAAGAAAGGCAGTCTAACCCCTCTCCCAACACACACATAAAGTGAAAAAGGATTTAGGGACAGAAGTGCTTCCAGAAAGTGTTAATAAGAAATCATTTGACCTAGTTATAATGAACTTGTTTGATGATGAACTTGGAAGAGAGGAAATACACTAATAGCCCAGTAATTTGTTATTTAAAAATACCAAGAATTGGGTGGGACGAGATCCCTAATATTGGGGTTCCCCATTTCACCAACAAAAACTGTCCTAGTTTGGACAATAATATGGCCATATTATTTATGTTACACAATTGAATGAGAGTAGCACCACCAGTATTGACATTCCAGCCTAATTCTGGTTAACCCATGTAATTGATTGGTTATGTATGCATATTCAGATTCTCTAGTTTTGGTTCTTACTAGAATGTATAAAAACAATATAAATGATTGGGTTAATTAAAAACAATGTACTACAGGGGGGTGGGGGGATGGGTTAGCCTGGTGATGAGTATTAGAGAGGGCACGTTCTGCGTGGAGCACTGGGTGTTATGCACAAACAATGAATCATGGAACACTACATCCAAAACTAATGATGTAATGTATGGTGATTAACATAACAATTAAAAGTTAAAAAAAAACAATGTACTACATTACAATGAACAATTTAAAGAGCCTTGCTCATATGTCAGATAAATTACCAGTTAGCATAGATTTTTCCCCCATATATTCACTATGTTCTTCTAGAGTGCTGAATATAAACTGAGAGGAATTTGTGACCTTTTTTGTGCTCCATTATTTTCTTACTGTTCATCTTTTATAACTCATGATCTATTATAAAAACTAAGGGCTGACCATTTAGAACTCTTTTTGGTTGACAATACTGAAGTCAAGTCACCATTATAAATGAGTATTCACTGTAAAACGGTCTCAGGTTCCACTGAGGGTATCAGTTCCAAACTGCCACCAGAATGTAAGCTCCACAAGATCAAAGGCTATGTCACTGTTGTATCTCCAGCATCTAGAATAGCATGTGGAACTTAGAAGATTTGATTTAATACCTGATGAGTAAATGAATGAGTTGGATGAAATAATGCTTTTTCCATGGCCACAAAGCCAGATTACTTGGCAAATGAAAAGCATCGATCAGCAATCCTGGTGGTATAAACAGGATCATAAGTGACCGGTAAGGCAGCAAGATTATCACAAGGCAGTTAACAAATGTGCCCAGTGTTTACTCTTGGGCAAAGACCATAAATAATCAGGTCTGTGTTCGAGTATCTCTTAGGCAAGCTAATAGGAGGGCCATGCCTTCACAAAGAGCCTAGGAAGGTGAAAGAAATTAGTTATAAAAGAGGGAGGAATAAAGTAAAAGACAGAAATTTCAAAGGACAAAAAAATGATGAGTCAGGATGGCACAGCCATGTGCGAATAACTATGCTATGGAGATTAGGTAGCATCCCTCAGAGGGCAAACCTATCTTGATTACCTACTATGTGTGAGTTTTTCATTCTTTTTCTTGAGTGAAGGTGAAATAACAGTCTTCTTAAGAAGAAAATGGTAAGTGATAAAGTTTCAATAGAGGTAATTCTTGTTGCAGGTACATAATAGAGGTAAGGAATAGTCTATGAAAGATGAGAAATGGCAGAAGAGAATACAGGTCATCTGGGTGTATTTTGCCAAAGAAGCACCCATCCACTTGCTTTAACGGTAATTTCTCTGGAGACTATTAAGAGTCTAAAGAGAACTGCAGAGTGGTGAGACAGAGTAATGATGCATGGGTAAGTCATCTGGAAGCCAACTGACAAACATTTTTGACATTTCTTGTTAAGGACTTTGTCCATTTGACAATATTAGAGATTTAAACACAAGCTATCAACTGACAATTTCAAGGCCCATCTGTTACACTGGCATAATGCCCACTTAAAATGGGGTGTGCCAATCTCATTAATGTTTAGGTCCCAAGTACACACAGGTTGAAATGATCAGTCCAAACAGAATATTGGGAAACAACACTTTTCAACTGATTGCCTTTTTTTTTTCCTTCTGGGGATAAGAAATCACATGTCAAATGACATGCAGAAGTAACTTCTTAAATCTTGTTGGAATCATTATGAAGACTAACCCAATCCTTGAATTCTGGTGATAAGAGTAGACAAAATGTATACCAAGCTTTAGTCTAAAGATGCACCATAAGGGGTACCTGGGTGGTGCAGTCAGTTAAGCCTCTGACTCTTGGTTTCAGCTCAGGTTGTGATCTCAGGGTCACGATCTCAGGGTCATGAGATTGAGCCCCTCGTTGGGCTCCTTACTCAGCACGGAGTCTGCTTAATATTCTCTCTCCCTCTGCCCCTCCCCACCATGCTCTCTCTGTCTCTCTCAAATAAATAAATAAATAAATCTTTAAAAAAAAGATGCACGATAAAAATGCTGCCTCAAAGGCACATAATCATTTGCAACAAAGCCATTTATTCACCCTATATCGCCCCAAATTCCAGATATATGAAAGCTCAATATTTTTTCTGGTAAAAATAGCACATGGAGAAGTAGTCCTAAAAAAGTCAACCAATATAACCAAAGTCTGTCATTAATTCATTAAACAAATATTTTTTGAGAACCTACCAGATACTACTCTAGGTATTGGGGGTATACCAACAGTCTGTTTGTATCATAGTATTTACATTATAGTTTTGCAACTAGAAGATATTTCATAAATCTTGTAGTCCAAACATTTGTTATACAAAAGTGAAAAGTAAGTTGAGGCCCACAGTGGGAGAAAACAACTTTTCCCAAGTCAAGTACCAAGCTACAAACAAAATCAGAAGTTAAATCTGTTGGTACCCCATTTCATCACAGCTTTCTCCATAATGGTATGCACATGCGTGTGCATTCTTTGGTTGGAGAACTTGTCCTGTGTGTGTTAATCTACAAACTATTATTTCAGAATTCTATTCATTTCACTTGGTAAAGACAACCAGAAGATCTTGGTGAAGAGCTAGAAATGCTAATAAAAATACTAAATGTGTTGCCAGCAATAAACAACCTCCATACTGTGTTCTACATGATGCCGGACAGATGTGGCACAGTGTATCATTTGTGTGATGACTAATAACAAATATTTCTTTCATTACTAGCATTCTTACTTGGTGAAAATCTTTCTGGTTTGTTTTTATTCAAATCCCAATTCACTTAGCAGCTGTGGCTACCCAAGCAAAGTAAAATGCAGAAATAAAGCAATTAGCCATGATATTAGTGCCAAAAAAACTTGCTATTAAAAAGGGAGGAAAAGATTAATGAGTAATTTCAGCCAACTGAAATTAAATAACAGCAAAAGAATACAATAGCACAATGGGTCCCACAGGTGTATTAGCCCAAGGGCGTTATTAACAGGAACTTAGAGGTTCATGACCAATGGCTGATAATACTGACACTCTACAATTTACCAAAAAAATTAAAAAGAGAGGAAAAAGACAAATGGATTTTTTTTAAAGATTTTATTTATTTATTTGACAGAGAGAGAGCGAGAGAGGGAACACAAGCAGGGGGAGCGGGAGAGGGAGAAGCAGGCCTCTTGCCGAGCAGGGAGCCCGATGTGGGGCTCGATCCCAGGACCCCGGGATCATGACTTGAGCCAAAGGCAGATGCTTAATGGCTGAGCCACCCAGGCGCCCCAAGACAAAAGGATTTTTATATTTGCCATCTTTAAAAATGGTTTCCGGAATTTTACACTTTTTTTTTTTTTTTTTTTTTTTTACTTTTTTAACCATTTTATCCCACTGAGATGACTCTACTGAATTAGATGTTAAGGAAGCAAAGACAAGAGTCATAGTTAGAGGTGGAGCCAACCTGCTGCTCTGCACAGAGGGTCCCTTGTATACTGATTTCCAGGCCATGAGGTTGTAAGACCATGATGCTGCTGATGTTCCCAAGCCCTCTTACTTAAAGTCTGTCTTAATTGAAAATTGCTTTTCATTTGATTTTAAAAGTATGCCTATATATTATGACAGGCAAACCTTTCAGTCAGCCTACCCAAACCATTCCAGATTCATTGAATAAACATTATTCCCTTCTCTCTGAAGAACTGCAAGGTGTGCATGATTAATAATTAATAGCCATTATAAGGATACTGGGAAGGGCTTAGACTTAATCCTGGTTTCTTCCTCTGTGAAACAAAAGACTGGAACAACATAATCTATAAGGACCCTTCCAACCCCTACACTGGGAGTCTCTGTATGTGAACCATGGCATCACTCCCCATTAGAAAGCATGCTAACCCTTGGCTGTCTCACAGGATGTCACATTCCTTTTAGCATTGATGTTAGAGCTCAAAGGACCACTGGGATTCCTCTAGCCCAACTCCTTCAGTTTATAAATGAGAAACTGATCTGCAGAGAGGTAAAGACTCTTAGAACTAAACTTCGAACAGCTTGAATCCAAAGTCAGTTCTTTGAACTATTATCTCATTGTCACTGATATTCCCTATATTGATGAAATACAAAGTACTTGCATACAAAACAGAGAATATGTGGAAGTGAAGAAAGAGTAATCCACTAGGCCCCATGAATACCATTCAACCACTGAATGAGGAGTTACGAATCCCATCAAAATAGTCTCCTTCTACCTACTCAATACCCCTTTCTCCCCTCTATCTTTTTACTTGTTCCTTTCTTTTTCACCCCCTACATCATACCAGCAACCCAAGTTAGCAGATGATGCAGGGCTGTAATAAATAAAGAAGGACAAATTCAATTTCATAGAGCTATGGGATTGGATGGAGCCTTTGGGTTCACTCTTTCTCAGCCTAGGAAATTAACATATTCTTCAGATTCCAGTTAAAACTTATCCTGAGGAACTACCTCTGAATCTTCATAGTATTTTCAGTATTGTTCATTCATGCCTATCATTTATTTATATGTCTGTCTAAAGAGTATTCCTATCATATAGCATAGTGCCCATAGTAGACATGGTATACATAGAATGACTATATTCTGATTTCATTAATGAATCTGTGAGTGAGTGGCTAAATGAATGAAGGGCCAGATTTTTCCTGGAAGTTTCTTTCTTTTTTTTTTTTTAATTCAACTAGCCAACATATAGCACATCATTAGTTTTTGGTGTAGCGTTCAGTGATTCATTTGTTGCATTTAACACCCAGTGTTCATCACATCACGTGCCCTCCTTAATGCCCATCACCCAATTACCCCTTCCCCCCCCCCACCCTCTTCCCTTTCCACAACCCTCAGTTTGTTTCCTAGAGTCAAGAGTCTTTCATGGTTTGGCTCCTTCTCTGATTTCTTCCCATTCAGTTTTCCCTCCCTTCTTCTATGATCCATCTGCACCCCAATGTTCATAGCAGTAATGTCTACAATAGTCAAACTGTGGAAGGAGCCAAGATGTCCTGAAACTTTCAATTCAGGTGCATCACTCATTCATTTTACCCCAGGAGTAAATAAAAGTGAACTTTAAATAGCAGTGCTTGTTCTACACTGGACTACTACTGGATTTCTCAGTGTTGCCCATCACCCTACTTTATTCTTGCTCTTTTCTCTCTAAATCTTCAGGTGGTAGAAACAAAGGTCTCTATTTCTGTCTTCTTAAATGTAAGCTTTCTTGACTCTTTATTTCTTCTCCCTCTGGTCTTGGGATTTCCCATCTTCCCAGCTGCCCACTTTCCCCCCACTAACACACACACACACACAAACACACACACACACACACACACACACACACACACACACACAGTACCTACTAACAATCTCCCTGCTTGGCTCCACAGACTTTCATGAACTGAACCAGTATCCTGACTCAGTCAAGGGAAGAAGGAATGATTTAGGCAAAATAATTAATGAATGACAAATATTCCACAGATTTAGATTTCCCAACTTCAAGTCCTGAATATAATTGAATGTTACTGTTTGATCCTCTTACCCAATTCCTTTAATTTTGACCCGGTTATCTTTTTCCTTTTAGGCAAGGAACTTAAAATACCTCAATTCTTGGTGTTCTCCCTGAATAGAGGGCTTTTTTTCTCCTTAAGTGAGATGTTAGCCTCCATGGCTAAATATAGCAATCATCTATCAATAATCCTTCCAGAATACAAAGAGCCATTCTACCTTTCTAATAATGGATGTGGTGTTTTTGACTGAAAGTAAATACGTTCAAGATTCACATTTTAAAAGACGATGTATTCTTGCACGTACATTCCTGTGCATCTGTAAACCTATTTCCACATTGATGTACATGCCAAATAATTTGCTATTATTACATTCAGCATTATTTGCTCCAGATAATAGTGCCAAAAGACTAATGTCTTATGAGTACAGAAAGCAGACATTTTTGGGCAGCACAGATGGAGATGGGAGAATTGCCAACAGAACCGAGGCTTCTTACACTTGAGTTTTGTTTTTTAATTATTTTCAAGGGTGAAGATCATGCAAGAAGTATCACTCAGGCCCCAAATGGAGGACCATGCGAGTCTGAATGCAATCAAGCTGAAAAGAAATGGAAAAAGAACCAAAAAATGGAATTGTCCATCCATCTTAATGATAAACTGAAAATCAGAATTCTGAAGATAAATCAAAACTGAAAAAAATAAGCCTATAAAATTAACTTAAAGATCTTTCTTTGTGGATTATACAACCAATAAGATTTAAAGGTCACCATTTTATCACTCCAGTAAAATTACTAAGAGAGGAAAGTGACTCGTTCTTGTGTGACATCAGAGGATTTACCAAAAGGATACAGTGTGATAATGTAGGAAATCAAACTTCTTTCTTAAGCCAAAGGCTGCCCCTAAAACTCAGTATAAAGTACTTGGCTAGTTTATATTCATATTATGAATTCCATACATTGAATTTAACAAACATTTTAGTTTTTGTCTAACATCGTACTGGGTTATATCTTATTATCCACTATCCACTATCTTATTAAATCCCCATAAAAACACTGATATGGGACTTAGACTCCAAGAAGGTATATTATTTGCCCAAAATACACATCAAGTGAGCTATAGAGTTAGAAGTCCAACCAGTCACTTTCAGAATTTAAATGTTTAGCCTTTGTACATGCCTTCGGGACTTGTAGTAGGTGAGACTACCAGTCTTACCTGGTGGATAAGGCCAACATGACCGGTGTTTGGGCTAGTGCTACAGAAGCCCAAAAGAGGGAGTTCATTTCTTTACCAGGCAGAGAAAGGGCAGGGAATGCTGAAGGATGCAACAGCCCAGCAAAGAAGAAAAAGCCATTCCTGGCAGAAGTTTCAGCACTAAATTCTAAGTGGAGGAGCAGAGGGTTGATTTGAGGTGAAGTCTGTGCTGCTGGAGTAGAGAGAAGATGAGAAGAAAAGCAGTGCTGAATTGAGGGAGGTGCCTTAGCCATCCTTGGATTCCCATTAGAACAGGGCCATTATTGTATCTGAGGGGCCAATTTTAATTTTAGCCCCAGTGGCCTTGGCCATTTTGGGTGGTTACTATAGTGTCGGAGCAGGAGAATTGCCTAGATGGAAAGGCCTTCCAGTGTAATATATTTACCTCTGTGAAAGCTCTAGGCATGCTCTCTCTTGGACTTGGCATTCACTTGTTTTTCATGTTTACTTATCCTGCCCATCTCAGTTCATTCACTGCAAAGACCAAATCTTGTACATATATTGGCCATCCAACCTACCCTTTCCAGTGCAGCTCCTTTGAGGGACCAACGTTGACTTTCCAGTCCAGTTGTTGAGACTGCACAATAGAAATCTGGGCCACATGCAAATTTAGATCTTCATCTTTTGACCTCACCCACTCAGCAGTTTGATCCCGGATTCTTTTTCTCCACTTTGCCACCAGCTTTGCATCTGACTTGCATTTACATCCTCACCTCCCTGATCAGCATGATGCAAGATCCAACTTCTCACCTCCCAGCTGGGCTTTTGTCTCTCTTCCTTAACTCCATGAGTTCTAGAACAACCTTCAGGATAGCAGCCCTTACAGCTCTACTTCTTCCAGGACTTCTGCTCCCACGGAAGTCCCACGGGTCCACCTTCCCCATCTGTCCTGCTCTTGAGGTGCGATCAGGAGAGCACTTGGCACAGAGCCTGAAAAGTGATAGTACTCTCATTTTAAGTGATAGTCCTTTAATTTTTTAACCACTTACTCTATATACTATGTACGGTGTATACATTATTTCTAATCCTCATAACTCTTCCAGTTTGTGAATGATTATTCCTAAGGTTCACAAGGTTATCAAGCAAATAAAGCTAACAAAAGTGGTTGAACTTCACATGTGGTTGGAATTACTAATCACTAGTAAACTGAATTTCAACACTTCTCTCCCATTGCGATTTCTAACTTAAACTTTCCCCCCCTCTTTTTCTGTTCATGTTTTAATAGGTTACTACTACAGTAAACACGAAAGTTGTTTACTAACTATGTTTACTAAGTTTACTAAGTAACATACTAAGTAACTATGTTACTAAGTTTACTAAACATGTAGTTACTACTACAGTAAACATGAAAAATTATCTTAGTTTGAATATTTATAAAATTGTGTCAAGAAATGAAAAATATCCTGAATGTCTATGCCCATGAAAACTACACTAAGATAAATACCACTAAGTAGTTCAACTCTTATTACTCTCCAGAATATGCTAATATTTGGACTGTTTATTAAAGCACTTTGGTGAACATTTAAATGAACAGTTGTAAAATTTTATATCATGGAAGGACATCATCATTTCCATACTTCCTCATCTCTTGACTTTGTTAATAGGTCTCAACGAAGCCAGGAGATCTTTTTAAATATTTGTTTAGATTTGGGAAATGGTATATGTATTTGAAATGACTATTTGGTTGAAATCTAGGCTCTCTGCAATACTAATCTTCCCAATCTTCAAAACATATGACTATGTTTAACTTGTATTTTTAATTTAATCCATAAAAGGTAGGTACTATTAGCAGTAGTGGTATTCACAGCTTGGCCTACAGGGCCTTCATCATTTCCAGTCCCATGTGCCACTTCTCCCCATGCTTATCCTTCTCTCCAAGTAGCTGGTATGTGTCATCCTCTGGGCATTCATCTGTGCTGTTCTCCCTGCCTGTAAAGACTTCAAGCCCCCTTTCTCTTGAATTCACTCACAATTCAGCACCAGTATCAGCCCCTCCAGGAAGCATCCTTGTATACACCAGTGTGATTTGATACTTCCATTCCCTGGGCTCTCATAGAACTCTGGATATTCCCTTTCCATGACTCAGACTGCTGGGTGACCTTAGGTCTCCCTCTTCAGACTTTAAGGTTTGGGAAAACACAATGGGAATTGTATGTACAGTATCTAGCACAGTGCACCACAATGTGCTTAACACACACCAATAAATACTAGTGGAAAGCAGGAGAGTAAGGGGATTTTCCTGAAGGAAAATTGAAGCCCACAGCAGGTGGGTGTGACTTGACCTATATCACAAAACAGAGGACTATAGAATCCATCCCTCCTGCATTTCTGAGCCAGACCCGATCCACTATTCTACACTGCTCTAGTCACTAGTTTGGGACTCTAGGTATTTTAGAAAAAGTGGTGCTATATACACACTCATATACATACTCATTTGATGAACAATAAAGAATTTGAAACAGAAATACTTAAAAATTAATGCATTATGAAGTAGCAGAAAGAGAAATAAAGAAAACAGTCCCATTTACACGAAAAAGATTAAAATACTTAGAAATAAACTTAACCAGCAAGGTGAAAGACTTGTTCTCTGAAAACTATAAAACATTGATGAAAGAAATTGAAGATGACACAAATGGAAAGATATCCCACAGTCATGGATTGGGAGAACAAATATTGTTAAAATGGTCATACTGTCCAAAGCAATCTACACATTTAATGCAATCCCTATCAAAATACCAACAGCATTTTTCACAGAACAAGAAAAAATAATCCTAAAATTTGTATGGAACCACAAAAGACACCGAATACCCAAAGCAACCTTGAAAGAGAGGAACAAAACTGGAGGTATTACAATTCCACATTTCAGGATGTAAAGCAACCAAAACAATATGGTATTGGTGCAAAAATAGACACATAGATCAATAGAACAGAATAGAGAGCCCAGAAATAAACCCATGCTTATTTGGTGAATTAATCTTCAACAAAGGAGGCAAGAATATCCAATAGGAAAAAGACAGTCTCTTCAACAAATGGTGTTGGGAAAACTGGACAGCTACACGCAAAAGAATGAAACTGAACCACTGTCTTTCACCTTACACAAAAAATAAACTCAACATGGATTAAAGACCTAAGTGTGAGACCTGAAAACATAAAAATCCTATTTGAGAGCACAAGCAGTAATTTCTCTGACATCTGCCATAGCAACATTTTTCTAGGTATATCTCATAAGGCAAGGAAAACAAAAGCAAAAATAAACTACAGGGACTAAATCAAAATACACTTCTGCACAGCAAAGGAAATAATGAGCAAAACTAAAAGACAACCTACTGAATGGGAGAAGAATGACATTGAAATGACATTTCTGATAAAATATTAGTATCCAAAATATATAAAAAACATATACAATTCAACACCAAAACCCCCCAAATAATCCAATTTAAAAATAAGAAGAAAACATTAATAGAAATTTCTTCCAAGAAGACATACAGATGGCCAACATGAATAGATGCTTAACATCACTCATCATCAGGGAACTGCAAATCAAAACCACAATGAAATATCATCTCCCACTTGTCAGAATGGCAAAAATTAAAAACACAAGGAACAACAAGTGTTGGTAAGGATGTGGAGAGAAAGGAACTCTTGTTCACTGTTGGTGGGAAGCAAACTGGTGTAGCTACTGTGGAAAAGAGTACGGAGATTCCTCAAAAAAATTAAAAATAGAACTATCATATGATCTAGTAATTCCACTACTGGGTATTTATCCAAAGAATACAAAACCACTAATTCAAAAAGATATATGTCCCTATGTTTATTGCAGGATTATTTACAATAGCCAAATAATGGAAGCAACACAAGTGTCCATCAATAGATGAATGGTTAAAGAAGAGGCAGAATACATACACACACACACACACACACACACACACACACACACACACACACACACACTGGAATATCAGTCAGCCATAAAAAAGAATTAAATCTTGCCATTTGCAACATCATGGATGGATCTAGAGGGCATAATGCTAAGTGAAATAAGTCAGTTGGAGAAAGACAAATACCATATGATTTCGCACATATATGAAATTTAAGAAACAAAACAAATGAACAAAGAAAATGAGACAAACAAACAAACAAAAAACTCTTAACTATGAAGAACAAACTGATGGTTACCAGAGGTGAGATGTGAGGGGATGGGTGAAATAGGTGAAGGGGTTTAAGAATACACTAATCATAAGAAAGTTCTCAAATACACAACCTAACTCTACACCTAAAGGAGCTGGAGAAAGAACAGCAAATAAAGCCTAAACCCAGCAGGAGAAGAGAAATAATAAAGATCAGAGCAGAAATCAATGAAATAGAAACCAAAAGAACAGTAGAACAGATCAACGAAACTAGGAGCTGGTTCTTTGAAAGAATTAACAAGATTGATAAACCCCTGGCCAGACTGATCAAAAAGAAAAGAGAAATGACCCAAATCAACAAAATCATGAATGAAAGAGGAGAGATCACAACCAACATCAAAGAAATACAAACAATTATAAGAACATATTATGAGCAACTCTATGCCAGCAAATTAGATAACCTGGAAGAAATGGGTGCATTCCTAGAGATGTGTCAACTACCAAAATTGAACCAGGAAGAAATAGAAAACCTGAACAGACCTATAACCACTAAGGAAATTGAAGCAGTCATCAAAAATCTCCCAAGAAACAAAAGCCCAGGGCCAGATGGCTTCCCAGGGGAATTCTATCAGACATTTAAAGAAGAATTAATACCTATTCTCCTGAAACTGTTCAAAAAAATAGAAATGGAAGGAAAACTTCCAAACTCATTTTATGAGGCCAGCATTACCTTGATCCCAAAACCAGAAAAAGACCCCATCAAAAAGGAGAATTACAAACCAATATCCTTGATGAACATGGATGCAAAAATTCTCACCAAAATACTAGCCAATAGGATCCAACAGTACATTAAAAGGATTATTCACCACGACCAAGTGGGATTTATCCCTGGGCTGCAAGGTTGGTTCAACATCCGCAAATCAATCAACGTGATACAATACATTAACAAAAGAAAGAACAAGAATCATATGATCCTCTCAATAGATGCAGAAAAAGCATTTGACAAAGTACAGCATCCTTTCTTGATCAAAACTCCTCAGAGTAGAGGCATAGAGGGTACGTACCTCAATAACATAAAAGCCATCTATGAAAAACCTACAGCGAATATCATTCTCAATGGGGAAAGGCTGAGAGCTTTTCCCCTAAGGTCAGGAACGCGGCAGGGATGTCCACTATCACCACTGCTATTCAACATAGTATTAGAGGTCCTAGCCACGGCAATCAGACAAGAAAAAGAAATCAAAGGCATCCAAATCAGCAAAGAGGAAGTCAAACTCTCATTCTTTGCAGATGATATGATATTGTATGTGGAAAACCCAAAAGACTCCACCCCAAAACTGCTAGAACTCATACAGGAATTCGGTAAAGTAGCAGGATATAACATCAATGCACAGAAATCAGTGGCATTCCTATACACCAACAACAAGACAGAAGAGAGACAAATCAAGGAGTTGATCCCATTTACAATTGCACCCAAAACCATAAGATACCTAGGAATAAATTTAACCAAAGAGGCAAAGGATCTATACTCAGAAAACTATAAAATACTCATGAAAGAAATTGAGGAAGACACAAAGAAATGGAAAAACGTTCCATGCTCATGGATTGGGAGAATCAACATTGTGAAGATGTCCATGCTACCTAGAGCAATCTACACATTCAATGCAATCCCCATCAAAATACCATCCACTTTTTTCAAAGAAATGGAACAAATAATCCTAAAATTTGTATGGAACCAGAAGAGACCCCGAATAGCCAGAGGAATATTGAAAAAGAAAAGCAAAGCTGGCAGCATCACAATTCCGGACTTCCAGCTCTATTACAAAGCTGTCCTCATCAAGACAGTATGGTACTGGCACAAAAACAGACACATAGATCAATGGAACAGAATCGAGAGCCCAGAAATGGACCCTCAACTCTATGGTCAACTCATCTTTGACAAAGCAGGAAAGAATATCCAAAGGAAAAAAGACAGTCTCTTCAACAAATGGTGCTGGGAAAATTGGACAGCCACATGCAGAAGAATGAAACTGGACCATTTCCTGACACCACACACAAAAATAGACTCCAAATGGTTGAAAGACCTAAACGTGAGACAGGAGTCCATCAAAATCCTAAAGGAGAACACAGGCAGCAACCTCTTTGACCTCAACCGCAGCAACTTCTTCCTAGAAACATCGCCAAAGGCACGGGAAGCCAGGGCAAAAATGAACTATTGGGATTTCATCAAGATAAAAAGCTTTTGCACAGCAAAAGAAACAGTCCACAAAACCAAAAGACAACCGACAGAATGGGAGAAAATATCTGCAAATGACAGATCAGATAAAGGGCTAGTATCCAAAATCTATAAAGAACTTATCAAACTCAACACCCAAAGAACAAATAATCCAATCAAGAAATGGGCAGAAGACATGAACAGACATTTTTCCAAAGAAGACATCCAAATGGCCAACAGACACATGAAAAAGTGCTCAACATCGCTTGGCATCAGGGAAATCCAAATCAAAACCTCAATGAGATACCACCTCACACCAGTCAGAATGGCTAAAATTGACAAATCAGGGAACGACAGATGTTGGCGGGGATGTGGAGAAAGGGGAACCCTCCTACACTGTTGGTGGGAATGCAAGCTGGTGCAGCCACTCTGGAAAACAGTATGGAGGTTCCTCAAACAGTTGAAATTAGAGCTACCATAAGATCCAGCAATTTCACTACTGGGTATTTACCACAAAGATACAAATGTAGGGACCTGAAGGGGTACGTGCACCCCAATGTTTATAGCAGCAATGTCCACAATAGCCAAACTGTGGAAAGAGCCAAGATGTCCATCGACAGATGAATGGATAAAGAAGAAGTGGTATATATACACAATGGAATATTATGCAGCCATCAAAAGGAATGAGATCTTGCCATTTGCAACGATGTGGATGGAACTGGAGGGTCTTATGCTTAGTGAAATAAGTCAATCAGAGAAAGACATGTATCATATGACCTCACTGATACGAGGAATTCTTAATCTCAGGAAACAAACTGAGGGTTGCTGGAGTGGTGGGGGCATGGGAGTGATGGGGTGGCTGGGTGATAGACAGTGGGGAGGGTATGTGCTACGGTGAGCGCTGTGAATTGTGCAAGACTGTTGAATCACAGATCTGTACTTCTGAAACAAATAATGCAACATATTTTAAGAAAAAAGAAAAAGAAGAAGATAGCAGGAGGGGAAGAATGAAGGGGAGTAAGTCAGAGGGGGGACGAACCATGAGAGATGATGGACTCTGAAAAACAAACTGAGGGTTCTAGAGGGGAGGAGGGTAGGGGGATGGGTTAGCCTGGTGATGGGTATTAAAGAGGGCACATTCTGCATGGAGCACTGGGTGTTATGCACAAACAATGAATCATGGAACACTACATCAAAAACTAATGATGTAATATATGGTGATTAACATAACAATAAAAAAATTTTTAAAAAAAGAATACACTAATCATGATAAGCACTGAGTAATGCATGTAATTGTTGAATCACTATATTGTACACCTGAAACTAATATAACACTGTATGTGAACTATACTAGAATTAATTTTTTTTAAAAAGTCAATGCATTACTTTGATGAAAACTAGACAACTAGATAAATAAACCAATTCCTAAATCACTGAGAATATTGTAACAAACAAGTGAAGAACAAGAGAAAACTAATTCCAAAAATATACCTATATATTTTCTTATATATAAGGTGATTCAAAGAAATATAATCAAAAGGAACATATGGGAGTTTCCTTTTTTTGTTGGTTCACCAAGCCAAAATATTATTTATCGAACTCAAACTAATGACCCATTATGGTTATTGAATTTCTAGGGCCATTTTGCCAAAAGCAAGAAAATTATTCATGGTAAAATCACACCAAATCCCAGCTAAAGTAGTAACTGGAAAAACCATTGTGGTAGATCTTTCTGAGCTTTCATTCATCAGGAATTACAATGTCACATTATTTGAGAAGAAGCCAGATTTCCAGTTGCTCAAAGCAATCTGTGGCATATAAGACACTGGGTGAATTGTGAACTAGTAATTAGAGACCAAAGATTTAGGTTGTACATGAGCAATCATTAAATGGTTCCAAATAGCACTTTCAAAGTTTTATAGCATTGCCTATCCAATTAAACAGAAGTTGATGTTTCTGTCAAGCACCTTTTCTTATAGCACTTGCCTGTGGTCCCCTCCGATCTATCCTAACAGGACCACTCTAGGTGCCCAGGAACAGCTTCTGCCTCCCTGTCTTGTTCGTCTCTGGAATGTACCTGTCCCATCCGATCTTTCTTTTAACAGTTTTATTGAGCTAAGATTGATATACAAAAAGCTTCACATATTTAATGTATACAATTTGATGAGTTTGGAAATATGGATACACCTGTGAAACCATCATCACAATCAAGGTAATAAACATATCCATTACCGCCCAAAGTTTCTTTGCCTCCATTTGTTGTTGTTGTTTACTTTGTTTGTTTATGTTAAGGGCATCTAACATGAGACCTACCCTCTTAACAAATGTTTGAGTACACAATATAATATTGTGAACTATAGGTACCGTGTTGTACCAAACATCTCTAGAACTTATTCTTCTTGCATGACTGAAACTTTATATCTATTGAACAATCTTTTCTCTCCCAATTTTCTCAGTTACCTAGAAAGCTACCCCAAATATCATATTCTAGAAATAAAACAAAACCAAAATCCTTTCCTGGATCCACTAAATCCTTTTTGCTCTTTGAAGAATATATTTATGTAAATAAAATTTTGTCAAGAACTATTTGTTCAATGAGTGGCCCCTTCTAATTATTTTTGTATGCTCTTAATTACCCCATAGTGAGCTTTTGGGAGGAGAAGTTCCTGTCATCTCTGTATCTTTCTTTAGGCCCATAATCCCTCAGCAAATGTGTCAGATTGACTATCGACAATCATATCACTGAAAATGGTACAAATGATCTACGTTATTTTCCTGTTCTGGCTAAAACCACTGGAATATTCCAAAACTGTGGACGCTCACTAAGCCCTTGGGTAGGAAATGTCTTTGAGGGTTACATGGCTGAAAATGGGAACTAGGCCTCATGCTCCCTTATAGCACCTTGGACTGGCCTACCATATCCTTGCTGACTCCCTGCTCTCTGAGTCACCTGCACATGAAAGGGGAGCTTTTATCCTGGCATCTTAAAAATCCTGCACTTGGAAGAAGAAAAAAAGCCTGTTCTCTCTGGAGGATAAAAAGGAAACTGCAACTCTGTGAAATGTGTCTGCGGCCAGGTGCGGGGCTCTGCAGGAGTCAGCTCTGGGACAGACTCAACTCACTCTCAATCAATAGCTACATTTACCTTTCCTTTCCAAAGTGCCTGAAACTGAGCTGACCAAAGCAGTTCAGAAACCTAACCCATGTAACTTGGGTCACACAATGTGCCTTTCAGCCACTGACATAATTTCTTGTTATGGGCAAATAAGGCAAAGGCATGGTTTGCTATAGGTGGAGATCTGTGACTCAAACCAGAGGTGTCCAGCTGCAGTTCATGAAATATAATTATGCTTCTGACAATGAAGGCCACAAACCACTCTAAGCTCTGACCTGCACCCCTGACCCCCACCCTGTCTATGTACGCAGCTGTGAATCTGCATCCCCCACAATGTAGCAGGACATTAGCCTTATCGATGGCCTACCCACTGTCTAAAATAGCACCCCACCCCTAAGAGGCATACAGTAAACATTTGTTGAATAAATGACTGAATGGAAATTGATTGAAGAATGATGAATCCAGCTTTTAACAGCTCTTGAGCTCAGAGGAAAGGCTCTCTGTAAATAAGGACCCAGGTCTATTAGCATTGACTGGCTGTTGTTCAACCCCATATTTGTATTATATAAACTTCTAAATACAGTCTGTACACTTAGAGGCTCAAAGGAGCTCTAGAGACCACATCTATGTTCCATTGACTTCTAAAATAATAATAATGATAATGAGATTAACCCCTCTTACATGTGGAGTTCTTTTCAGTTTGTAAAGCACTTCCACATCCATTACCACACTAACTCCTGAGAACCCTGTGAAACAGATCTCATTGTCTTCAGGTTGAAGAAATTAGCCTCAGAGAAGTGGCATGACCTATCTAAAGTCACACAGTTAGTAAGAAACAGAAGAGGATCTCAAAATTAAGTCTCCCCAGGAAAAATACCCAAGCAATGTTTTCTCCACTACATGGCACCTACCTTTGAATTTTTTTTTTTTTTTAAGAAACAAAAATAATTCAGCCAAAATAGTTTAGTTTCTGATTGGACAAGCCTCAATTATAACTTTGTAAAAAGTATCTTACTTCTAAATGGATTCTTATTCCTTCCTTCAGAACAGGTGTGATACTACTTTTAAATCAGAGAGTTCACATTTGAAGGGTGCTTAGATCTCATTCATCCCTTTGTTCATTAGATGCTTATTAAGCTCTAACTTCACTGAGTGACAGCTCTGGGGAGGGGACAGGACATGGGATGTGTTTGTCTTCAAGGATCCCAGTCAGATAATAGTACAAGATATATAACAACTATAATACAAGACGGAAATTGTTGAGCATCATCCACAAGTCAAACAAATGACCAGTAGATTAGGAAGGGGTCCCCACTTCCAGTTGGGGAAATCAGGGAAAGCATCATGGCATCTGGCCTTAAAAATGGAAGTTAGAATATGAGAACAAATCATAGAGAGGGGCTTAAAGAAGTAAAAGCAGAGTTGGGTTGCCTTGTGGGCAAGAGAGAAAAGTTGGGTGTTCTGGAGTAGAGTGGGAGGGAAGTAGTGTTACAGAAGGTCAGAGCCAGACGGCAGAGGGCCTTGAATGCCAGATGATGAAATCAAGGTCCAGAGAGGTTTGACTCTCCTCCTTTTGTCCTTCTCTGTTCTACATTTCTGCCACTGCATCTGCCAAAATCTTCTCAGCTAACAAGGAAAATCTGTGTATTGATGAACAGAAACTAAAACATTTTCTGGCTCTTTTCTCTCCAAATACAATAGTGTCAAGTATAGAAAATGCTATTCGACCAAAACCCACACTGGGCTATATGAAACTTTTGGACATGAGGCAGGTCAGAAGCATGTTTTCTCTGGGAATGCCACGGCTGTCTTGCTTGACCACAGCCCCTCTTCCCACACACAGTTTCCTCGCCTCCTGTTTCCCCCAGAGTACTAAGGGTGAGCATTTCATTGGCGCCATCCCATCTCCTGTAACTACCCAACCCCTAAATACCAACAATTGTTGAGGTTCAAAACAAAGTGTAAGTAATTTTGCTGCCTACAACTAATCATAAGTAATGTTCTTTTCTATGGTGAACACACAGCGTGCATGCATTTTCATGATATTTCTGAGCAAGGCACCTCTGAAACTAGTGAAGTAGTGAGGCAGAGTGGAAAGAACCCAGGCTAGGCTGCCAGAAAGTCAGAAGACCTGGTCTGACCATTTCGTTATCAGACACCAGTTTGCTCTGTGACCTTGGTCAAGTAACTTCCACTCTCTCTGAACTTCTTCAGAAGAGAATAATACCAGGTTGCCCAGCACATCCTAACATGTTTGTTGTAAGTATCCAATGACCTAATGGCTGTGAAAGTTGTCTACAAACAATAATGGTTAGGGGTGCCTGGGCGGGTCAGTTGATTAAGCATCTGCTTTGGCTCAGGTCATGATCCTAGAGTCCCAGGATCGAGCCCCACATCAGGCTCCTTGATCAGCGGGGAATCTGCTTCTCCCTCTGCCCTCACCCTGCTTGTGCTCTCTCTCTCTCTCAAATGAATAACTAAATCTTAAAAAAACAATAATTGTTAAATAAACTGGGACTGCATTGTAATTATTATTCACTTTGTTCTTTGCAGGTTCCAGATTAACCGTAAAAGAGAGCTCAGAGAAGATGGCTGAAGAGTAGGAGACCTCAATTTTGTCTGGTCCCAGGAATTCAGGTGAATAGGGATCAAACCATTCTGAACAACTACGAACTCAACAGGAGATCAAAGAAAAGAATAGCAACAACTGAACAGAAAAGCGACCACTTTCTGGAAGGTAGGATGTGCGGAGAAATGAATCAGAGGTGATATTCGGGAGGATAGACGGCGGGGGAGGGGGCCTCCGTCAGCCACTTCTGGCAAGTGATAGAGCCACGGAGCACAAAATCGGAACTTTTAGAAGTTGGCTCCGCTGAGGGACATCACTCCAGTGGCTAAGCGGGGGGTAGAAACCTCGCGGGACAGTGTGGTCTCAGGGCCCTCGGGGTCACAGAAAGACTGGGGGTGCCTAAGTGTGGCAGAGCTCCCAGGTAGCGGAGTGAGGAAACCGGCTGCATAGACGGAGCCAAGGAGCGGGCTCTCAGCTCGGGGTTGCCATAAACCATGATCCGCGGCACAGTCAGGCCACTGCTCCTCCAGCAGGGACCCAACAAGCAGCAGATCTGGGAAGACCCCCTTCCTCCCCTGGGAGGAGCGGCGCGGGAGTGCACCGCAGGGATCTGCTGGGTTTGGAGACACCACATGGGGTTGGGTGCCAGAGATAGAAACACTCCATTTCTATTCAACAGGCCGGGTGGGCACGGAGTGCGGCTGGAGACCAGGAGATGGGAGTGACTAACTGCTTTCTCTGGGGGCGCACTGAGGGATGGGGCCCCGAGTTGTCGGCTCCTCTGGGGCAGAGATTGGGAGGCCGCCATTTTCACTCTTGCCCTCCAAAGCTGTAGGGAAAGCTTGCAGGGAACAAAAGCTCCTGAGAGCAAACCCAAGCAGATGACTTAGCCTGCAACAGCGAGGTGGGGCAATTCCGCCTCTGGCAAAGACATTTGGGAACCAGGGCAACAGGCCCCTCCCCCAGAAGATCAGCAAGAACCGCCAGCAAAGACTGAGTTTACCGATCAATGAGAATGGCAGAACTCCAGCACTAGGGGGAATACAGCACATAGAATTCATGGCATTTTACCATGATTCTTTAGTCTTTCAAAGTTAATTTTTTTAACTGTCTTTTTTTTTTAATTTACTTTTTCCCTTTTTCAACCAACATCTTATCAATCCCTTTTGTAAAAAACATTTTTATTTTTCATTTTTAGAGTCATATTCTATCCCTTCATAGTAGTTACCCTTATTTTTGGCATATATATATAAGTTGTTCTCTCTTTAAAATTTTGAGATACAGTTTCTTCTAACAGATCAAAATATACCCTAAATCTCTAGTGTATGGCTTTGTTCAAGTCTCCTGACTGATCACATTGTCTCCCTTTTTTTTTCTTTTTTTTAAATACTCTTCTTTCCGGGCGCCTGGGTGGCTCAGTTGGTTAAGCAACTGCCTTCGGCTCAGGTCATGATCCTGGAGTCCCGGGATCGAGTCCCGCATCGGGCTCCCCGCTCAGCGGGGAGTCTGCTTCTCCCTCTGACCCTCCCCCCTCTCATGTGCTCTCTCTCTCTCGTTCTCTCTGTCTCAAATAAATAAATAAAATCTTTAAAAATAAATAAATACTCTTCTTTCCTTTTTCAAACAACTTCTTATTAATTCCTTTTATAAAATCTTTTATAATTTTCATCTGTACAGTCATATTCCATCCCTTCATCATATTTACCCTTATTTTTGTACATATATAAGTTTTTCTTCCTTTAAAATTTTGGGAGGCACTTTCTTCTAACAGACCAAAATACACCCAAAATCTAGCGTGTGGCACAGATCTATGCACCAGCCTGCTCATATTTGATCGTATTCTGTTTTTTTGTTTTGTTTGGTTTTTGTTTTTATCTTTTTCTTTTTCTCCTTTCTTTCTTTCCCTTTCTTTTCCCCCGTTTCAGGTCTTTTCTGATTTGTTTGGAGTATATTTTCTGGGGACATCGGTACCCTGTTAGCATTTTGTTCTCTCATTCATCTATTCTCCTCTGGACAAAATGACAAGACAGAAAAAATCACCTCAACAAGAAGAACAAGAGGCAGTACTGACTGCCAGGGACCTACTCAATACAGACATTAGTATCGTGTCAGAACAAGAGTTCAGAATGATGATTTTAAAGATACTAGCTGGGCTTGAGAAAAGCATGGAAGTTATTAGAGAAACCCTTTCTGGAGAAATAAAAGAACTAAAATCTAACCAAGTCGAAATCAAAAAGGCTATTAATGAGGTGCAATCAAAAACGGGGGCTCTAATTGCTGGGATAAATAAGGCAGAAGAGAGAATAAGCAATATGGAAGACCAAATGATGGAAAATGAAGAAGCTGAGAAAAAGAGAGATGAGCAACTAGTGGATCATGAGGGCAGAATTCGAGAGATAAGTGATACCCTAAGATGAAACATCATTAGAACAACTGGGATCCCAGAAGAAGAAGAAAGAGAGAGAGGGGCAGAAGGTATATTGGAGCAAATTATAGCAGAGAACTTCCTTAATTTGGGGAAGGAAACAGGCATCAAAATCCAGGAGGCACAGAGAACCCCTCTCAAAATCAATAAAAATAGGTCAATACCCCGACATCTAATAGTAAAACTTACGAGTCTCAGAGACAAAGAGAAAATCCTGAAAGCAGCTCGGGAGAAGAGATATGTAACCTACAATAGTAGAAACATTAGATTGGCAACAGACCTATCCACAGAGACCTGGCAGGCCAGAAAGGACTGGCATGATATCTTCAGAGCACTAAACGAGAAAAATATGCAGCCAAGAATACTATATCCAGCTAGGCTGTCATTGAAAATAGAAGGAGAGATAAAAAGCTTCCAGGACAAACAAAAACTAAAGGAATTTGCAAACACAAAACCAACCCTGCAAGAAATATTGAAAGGAGTCCTCTAAGCAAAGAGAGAGCCTAAAAGCAACATAGACCAGAAAGGAACAAAGACAATATACAGTAACAGTCACCTTACAGGCAATACAATGGCACTAAATTCATATCTTTCAGTGGTTACCCTGAATGTAAATGGGCTTAATGCCCCAATCAAAAGACACAGTCTACCAGAATGGATTAAAAAAAACAAGACCCATCGATATGCTGTCTGCAAGAGACTCATTTTAGACCCAAAGACACCCCCAGATTGAAAGTGAAGGAGTGGAAAACCATTTATCATGCTAATGGACACCAAAAGAAAGCTGGGTGGCAATCCTTATATCAGACAAATTAGATTTTAAACCAAAGACTGTAATAAGAGATAAGGAAGGACACTATATCCTACTTAAAGGGTCTATCCAACAAAACAAAAGCAAAGAAACACATTGACAACAATACAATAATAGTGGGGGACTTTAACACCCCCTCACTGAAATGGGCAGATCATCTAAGCAAAAGATCAACAAGGAAATAAAGACTTTAAATGACACACTGGACCAAATGGACTTCACAGACATATTCAGAACATTCCATCCCAAAGCAATGGAATACACATTCTTCTCTAGTGCCCATGGAACATTCTCCAGAATAGATCACATCCTAGGTCACAAATCAGGTCTCAACCAGTACCAAAAGATTGGGATCATTGCCTGCATATTTTCAGACCACAATGCTTTGAAACTTGAACTCAATCACAAAAGGAAAGTCGGAAAGAACTCAAATACATGGAGGCTAAAGAGCATCCTACTAAAGAATGAATGGGTCAACCAGGAAATTAAGGAAGAATTAAAAAAATTCATGGAAACAAATGAAAATGAAAACACCACTGTTCAAAATCTTTGGGATACAGCAAAGGCAGTCCTAAGAGGAAAGTATATAGCAATACAAGCCTTTCTCAAGGAACAAGAAAGGATTCAAATGCACAACCTAACCCTACACCTAAAGGAGCTGGAGAAAGAAGAGCAAATAAAGCCTAAACCCAACAGGAGAAGAGAAATAATAAAGATCAGAGCAGAAATCAATGAAATAGAAACCAAAAGAACAGTAGAACAGATCAATGAAACTAGGAGCTGGTTCTTTGAAAGAATTAACAAGATTGATAAACCCCTGGCCAGACCTATCAAAAAGAAAAGAAAAATGACCCAAATCAACAAAATCATGAATGAAAGAAGAGAGATCACAACCAACACCAAAGAAATACAATTATAAGAACATATTATGAGCAACTCTATGCCAGCAAATTAGATAATCTGGAAGAAATGGATGCATTCCTAGAGATGTATCAACTACCAAAACTGAACCAGGAATAAATAGAAAACCTGAACAGACCTATAACCACTAAGAAAATTGAAGCAGTCATCAAAAATCTCCCAACAAACAAAAGTCCTGGGCCAGATGGCTTCCCAGGGGAATTCTACCAAATATTTCAAGAAGAATTAATAACTATTCTTCTGAAATTTTTCCAAAAAATAGAAATGAAAAGAAAACTTCCAAACTCGTTTTATGAAGCTACCATTACCTTGATCTCCAAACCAGACAAAGACCCCATCAAAAAGGAGAATTACAGACCAATATCCTTGATGAACACGGATGTAAAAATTCTCACCAAAACAATAGCCAATAGGATCCAACAGTACATTAAAAGGATTATTCACCAAGTGTGATTTATCTCTGGGCTGCAAGGTTGGTTCAACATCTGCAAATCAATCAATGTGATACAATACATTAATAAAAGAAAGAACAAGAACCATATGATCCTCTCAATAGATGCAGAAAAAAGCATTTGACAAAGTACAGCATCCTTTCTTGATCAAAACTCCTCAGAGTATAGGCATAAAGGGTACATACCTCAATAGCATAAAAGCCATCTATGAAAAACCCACAGTGAATATCATTCTCAATGGGGAAAAGCTGAGAGTTTTCCCCCTAAGGTCAGGAACACAGCAGGGATGTCCACTATCACCACTGCTATTCAACATAGTATTAGAAGTCCTATCCGCAGCAATCAGACAACAAAAAGAAATCAAAGACATCCAAATTGGCAAAGAGGAAGTCAAACTCTCACTCTTTGCAGATGATATGATACTGTATGTGTAAAACCCAAAAGACTCCACCCCAAAACTGCTAGAACTCATACAGAAATTCAGTAAAGGGGCAGGATAGAAAATCAATGCACAGAAATCAGTGGCATTCCTATAACCAACAACAAGACGGAAGAAAGCCAAATTAAGGAGTCGATCTCATTTACAATTGCACCCAAAACCATAAGATACCTAGGAATAAATCTAACCAAAGAGGCAAAGAATCTGTACTCAGAAAACTATAAAATACTTGTGAAAGAAATTGAGGAAGACACAAAGAAATGGAAAAACGTTCCATGCTCATGGATTGGAAGAACAAATATTGTGAAGATGTCAATGCTACCTAGAACAATCTACACATTTAATGCAATCCCTATCAAAATACCATCCACTTTTTTCAAAGAAATGGAACAAATAATCCTATAATTTGTATGGAACCAAAAAAGACCCCGAATAACCAGAGGAATGTTGAAAAAGAAAAGCAAAGCTGGTGGCATCACAATTCTGGACTTCAAGCTCTATTACAAAGCTGTCCTCATTAAGACAGTATGGTACTGGCACAAAATAAGACACATAGATCAATGGAACAGAATCGAGAGCCCAGAAATGGACCCTCAACTCTATGGTCAACTCATCTTTGACAAAGCAGGAAAGAATGTCCAATGGAAAAAAGACAGTCTCTTCAACAAATGGTGTTGGGAAAATTGGACAGCCACATGCAGAAGAATGCAATTGGACCATTTCCTTACACCACACACAAAAGTAGACTCCAAATGGTTGAAAGACCTAACTGTGAGACAGGAGTCCATCAACATCCTAAAGCAGAACACAGGCAGAAACCTCTTCGACCTCAGCCGCAGCAACTTCTTCCTAGAAACATCACCAAAGGCAAGGGAAGCAAGGGCAAAAATGAACTATTGGGACCTAATCAAGATAAAAAGCTTTTGCACAGCAAAAGAAACAGTCCACAAAACCAAAGGACAAACGACAGAATGGGAGAAGATATTTGCAAATGACATATCAGATAAAGGGCTAGTATCCAAAATCTATAAAGAACTTATCAAACTCAACACCCAAAGAACAAATAATCCAATCAAGAAATGGGCAGGAGACATGAACAGACATTTTTCCAAAGAAGACATCCAAACGGCCAGCAGACACATGAAAAAGTGCTCAACATCGCTCGGCATCAGGGAAATCCAAATCAAAACCTCAATGAGATGTCACCTCACACCAGTCAGAATGGCTAAAATTAAGAAGTCAGGAAATGACAGATGTTGGCGGGGATGCGGAGAAAGGGGAACCCTCCTACACTGTTGGTGGGAATGCAAGCTGGTGCAACCACTCTGGAAAACAGTATGGAGGTTCTTCAAAAAGTTGAAAATAGAGCTACCGTATGACCCAGCTATTGCACTACTGGGTATTTACCCCAAAGATACAAATGTGGATCCAAAGGGGTACGTGCACCCCAATGTTTATAGCAGCAATGTCCACAATAGCCAAACTGTGGAAAGAGCCAATATGTCCATCAACAGATGAATGGATAAAGAAGAAGTGGTATATATACACAATGGAATATTATGCAGCCATCAAAAAGAATGATATCTTGCCATTTGCAACTACGTGGATGGAACTGGAGGGTATTATGCTGAGTGAAATAAGTCAGTCAGAGAAAGACATGTTTCATATGACCTCACTGATATGAGGAATTCTTAATCTCAGGAAACAAACTGAGTTTTGCTGGAGTGGTGGGGGGTGGGAAGGATGGAGTGGTTGGGTGATAGACATTGGGGAGGGTATGTGCTATGGTGAGCGCTGTGATATGTGCAAGACTGTTGAATCACAGATCTGTACCTCCGAAGCAAATAATACATCATATGTTTAAAAAAAAAAGAAGAAGAAGAGGATAGCAGGAGTGGAAGAATGAAGGGGAGGGAATCGGAAGGGGAGATGAACCATGAGAGACTATGAACTCTGAGAAACAAACTGAGGGTTCTAGAGGGGAGGGTGTGGGGGGATGGGTTAGCCTGGTGATGGGTATTAAAGAGGGCACGTTCTGCATGGAGCACTGAGTGTTATATGCAAACAATGAATCATGAACAGTATGTCAAAAACAAATGATGTAATGTATGGTGATTAATATAACATAATAAAATATATATATATCAAAAAAAAAAAAAGAGAGAGAGAGGGAGCTCAGAGATCATCAGTTCCAAGCCTCTTGTTTACTACATGAGGAAATAAGTCTAGAGAGGAGAAGCGACATTCTCAAATTCACACTGGAAATTAATATCAAAGATGAAACTAAAGTCATGACTCCAACTCTCAGCCCTGAAGTTGCTACAATGTAACCAATAGCTGTGCTATCAAGTAACCATCCAAACAGGCCTGTGCGGCACTGAGATTCTCTTTTTAATGATATTTTCTGTATTGATCCAGAACATGGTACGAAAAGCTATTCACAACATCCACACTTAAAGGGAAAAAAAAAAAAGGAGGCACATAGATCAAGTGATTGGGCCAAGTTCCAAGAGAGAGAGATGAATAAGAAGGAAAGAGCAGAAAGTCGGCTTCTCCCTGTAGGTCAACCTGCTAGATGAGACAGCATTGCCAAATTCCTGAAATGACTGCATTCCATTGCTGTTTCAAATCACCATGGCTCTCCTCCTCAGAAGACTGTGCACTACACATCTAGATATTTTGACCTAAAAACTTCATTTAAAGAATTCCATGACCCCACTCGCAGTAATTGGAGTCAGGCAGAGGTAGGACTGGCAGATCCACACGACTGACTCATCTTCTCACCCACACCTGTTCTGATAGCTTCAGCGTCAGCTCATTTCCAGGGAACTTGGGGCATTCCACCCCTCCCCCTGAAGCTTGCTCCCTGCCCCCGGCCATACCACATGTAATTTCAGTCTTTGGGACAGAGTATTCACTTTAGTCCAGACTCTAATCCTTGCCTCAAATCTTTGGAATACATATATGTTTCAAGAATTCATACTCATTCAGATTTTAGAAAGTGAGTAGTTTACTACCTTTCTTAATATATTACAAACCCCCCAGCAGGATCTGGGGCAGGACCCCATAGTCAAATGCTTTAGTATTTCTTCAGCAAAGCATATGAATATTCTCAATAAGTGGGATAAGCAAAGGCTACCTAAACAGCCTCACATCAGGACAGGTTGAGTTTTGTCACCAAGGGAGTTTGCTGCACATTTATAGAAAACCAATCAGATTTCAGAGCTTTTTGGATTTCAGAAGTGAAAATATAGGATGGTGGATCTGTACCACTTCTCAGTTTGTACAACTACTCAGATCAAGTCAACTAATATGGATGTTTTCCTTTATGTCTCTAAGAGACTCATCAATGTTAGCTGATTTTTCCTATGGATTTTCTCTGTCTTCGTAAGGAAAAGTCACAGAAAATAAAATAGATGTCAGGTGCCATGACTGCGAGATAGCTGTGCTTCCATTTTCCTTTCAAAAGCAGCATCTTCGTTGTTGGCAGTGAAAAGAACAAGTCCCTGCCTCCCTCTGAATCGTCAGTGTGAGCATGGGGACTTGCAGAAAGATAAAGGATGAGGGCTTGTCTGAAGATGATTGTTGCTATGGACTGAATTGTTTCTCTCCAAGATTCATATGTTGAAGCCCTAACTCCCCAGTGAGACTGTATTTGGAGATAAAGGCTCTAGGAAGGTAATTAAGGTTAGATGAGATTAGAAGGGTGGGGTCCTAATCCAATGGGATTAGGGTCCTTAGAAGAAGAGACACCAGAGTGCTTTCCTCTCCCTCCCTCCCCCACTCCCTCTTTCTCTCTCCCCATCATGTGAAGACACAGAAAGAAGGTGGCCATCTGCCTGCAAACCAGGAAGAGACCTCTCACCAGGAACTAAACTGACTAGCACCATGATCTTGGACTTCTAGCCTCCAGAACTATGAAGAATAAATTTGTGTGGTAGAAGACACTCCATCTCGGGTACTCTGATGGCAGCCCAGGTTGATTAAGACAAACTGTTATACTTCTTGTTCTCATACTGGCTGCCTTCTCACACGTTATGCATAGTCATGAGTTTTATTTAAAGTAATTTTGTTTGGGGTACACAGTACAATGCCCTGCTAGTTGCAGAACATTTATTGCACACTAAGCTCAGTGTTGGGAGACCCAAATTCAAGACTTGGCTGTGCTACCAACAAGATGCGTGAACCTAGAGAGGTCCCTTCCTTTCACTGGGGCTCAGAGAGTTAGGTACTGGATAATCTCTAAGTTTTCTTCCAGCAACCACATCCTAAGATATGGAGAATTTAACCACACCCAATTTCTATTTCCCAGCAACACTTTTTGGCAAAGCCAGGAAACAACTTAGGATCATTAAGCCATCCCTCAGCCCCACTCCACCTCCAAGACCATTTTTATTGTTCTCACACTTAACCTCTAGGGTGTTAGTAAGATCGATGGAACTGTTTGTGTTTCTTAGATGGAAAAGCTTCTCACAAGTGTCCTTGCCGCTTGATTGTGGTTAGAGCTGCTCCATGAATTGCTGATGACCTGCACTTCTGAAAGATGCTGAGGTAAATGTAAATTATGGCAGGGTCAGTTTGGGGGTAGGAAGTAATCCTTCCCAAGATGCCCATCTGGCATTAGCTCATGAGATCAGGAGGCAAAGATCAGGGGAATATCCTCTACATCTGTGAACTACATCTCTACCACAGGCCAGGTCAAGAAAGGAGAAACAGAGACACAGAAATGAATTCTTCCATCAAAAGAGCTTTTGTTTCTGCTTTTGCTTTTCCCCTTGCTTCTGGCCAGAGATGCCAGGTTCTGTGATTATCCTTGGGAGTTCAGGCAGAGGAGTGACTCCACTTCCTCTGCCCACCTTCCACTTCTTATTCCATTCCTCTACACAACATCTTGTGCTCTGATCTTCAGTTCTTTCCCATTCCTCCACCACACCCTTTAAAAACCCAAGTCTGACTGCACTACCTTCTCTCTTCCTTTCATCCTAGCACATCAATGGGATAGTAGCCCCATAAAGGGAAATGCTTAACTTTACTATCTAATCAATACTCAAACTGCAATGTAACTGATGTTTCATAATTGACATGACCTACACCATCTTTAAATTACATGGCCATGTCTGTAAAACATGTATAAAAGCATTTCTGCCAGACATTTCCAATTCTGGCAGTGAACCAGAACCAAGTGAACACCTCATTAAAAATACAGGTTTCCAGGCCAAATTGCAGACATCCTGACCCAGAACCTGCAGGAGTGGCGCCCTGGAATCTGCATTCTAACAAGCTCCCAGGGCTTCTTGGGCACCTAGTCTAACCTTAGTCCTTTGGGAAATACTAATGTTGGTTTCTTACAGAAGCAGAGACCTCATGTCTTCAGTCTTGGTGCTTGTATTAATCTAAATCTTTGTTACATATAACCAACATAAAATTCTCACTAGTTTAACCAAAAGTGGAGATTTATTGTAAGGATGCTTACAATGGGTCACGAAACACCAAGAAAGAATGCAGCTGGGCTTGAGAACAACTAGAAAGTCACCTCTAGGACTCTCTGTCTCACATTTGACTGGCTTCTAAATAACTACTTGGGTTTTTCTGTCTCATCTCAGACAGGCTTTTTCCTCTCCTCTGTGGCAGAATGTGACTGCTATCTTTTCCCAAGTGCTACATGTTTTAGTCCATATACCCAGACAACTTTCTCTTCTGTAAGTTCAAGTTCTCAGGGAGAAGATTTGAATTGGCTTGGGAGGCATCAGATGTCCACTTTTCCCAAAATAAATACGCATATATATATATTCATTCTCTCTCTTTCTCCCTCTCTCTCTCTCTCTCATGAACGATGGCACAGTCTATTAAAGTATTTCTGAATCTCCCATCTTATTATCAGGTGATTCCTTTGGCTAGTTACCATGGCTGAGGTAAGGTGACATGGAAGTCACTTCATGGCTAGAGACAGGTGGGTAGTAGTAGTTCTCAGAAAACTCTGGGAGATTCCTATAAAGGACAGCTGGAAGGGCGCCTGGGTGGCTCAGTCAAGCGTACAACTCTTAATTTTGGCTCACGGTCAAATGATCTCAGGGTCATGAGATTGAGCCCTGACTTGGGCTCCATTCTCAGTGGGGAGTCTGCTTGAGAATCTCTCTCCCATTCCCTCTGTCCCCCACCCCCATGCTCGCTCTTTCTCTCTCTCTCTCAAATAAATAAATAAATCTTTAAATGAAAATAAAGAATAGCTGGAGGAAGAAGTGCTAGGTAAGCAAAACAATGGGAGCTCACTACAATATACCTCTCCTGGTGCCCATTATGGGGCTTTGTTCCTAATAAGCATTCATTAAATGGAGACTGAACCAGAAGTAGTCAGAAGATCTGATTTCAAGTGCCAATACCAACACTAACTAGCAATGTAAACATCAAATCTCTAAATCAGTTTCTTCATCTAAAGAGTGGAAATAATAGTATAGTTATTTAGTGGACAAACAAAAATTAAAATTAATAAACACACATATATACCTTTATTTATATATGAAAGTATCATAAACCACAAACAACTCTATAAATATTAAGTACTATTTTCAATGATCTAAACTATATGTTTGGATTGAATTCTTCCCATTAGTTGTTAAAGACTCGTGTACTTGATTTAAATAAGGTTACTTATTTATGGGAATACAAACAGAAACCTGGTATCCACTTTGCTTGAAGATTTCCCCTTTTATCAAAGTTATCTACAGTTTAAATGTCATATATCAATACAGCCTACTCTGAGAGGAGCCACTGAACACTTACTACACACCAACCACCATGCTAAGTCCTATACACACATTCTCACATTTAATACACACAACAATCCTTTGAATTAAATATAAATAGTATCTCCATTTTACACAAAAGGAAGTTGAGTCTCAGAAAGATTGGGTAATTTATGCAAGGACACACAGATAATAAGCACTAGAACTGAGATTTGAACCAAAGTCCTCAATAAAATGAGTGTGTTTGAACTTGTCTTTCTAAAACTATCATCGAAATGTCTACATTACCCAGAAACACATTATTGTTAATAGTCTCTCTATAACTTGCTTTAAGATGTGACTAATTCAGTACTATCACTATAGCTAAGCCTTTTAAAACATAACACATTTCATCCTCAAGGCTGAAGCTGTGAAGTGTTCTTCATTGAATTATTTCCTGAACCTGATCCTGATGTATTTTTAACTGAAAAACATTCTGCTTAGACTAAACGCAAAAAACTAAATAGCAAAATATGTTTGTAAGCCAGATGTAAGCAGCAAGATGACTCCTAGAAAACCTATAAAGACTCAACTTGTAAATTGCCAACAAATAAATTAATTAAATTTTGCTCTTAATTTGTGTCATTTTAGGGTTTTTTGTCCTTCTGGCCTAGCTCTTCTCCTCTTTCACAATCTTTCCTTTCTCTTCTATAAGTAGAACTTCAATCCAGGTTTTCAAACAAAATCAAAGTTCTCTGGGAGCGCCTGGGTGGCTCAGTCGATTAAGCGTCTGCCTTCGGCTTGGGTCATGATCCCAGGATCTGGGATAGAGCCCCACATTGGGTTCCCTGCTCAGTGGGGAGCCTGCTTCTCCCTCTCCCACTCCCCCTGCTTGTGTTCCCTCTCTCACTGTCTCTCTCTCTGTCAAATAAATAAGTAAAATCTTTAAAAAAAAAAGTTAGAAGGGAATTCACCCACATAAAAAAAAAATCAAAGTCCTCTGACATTATATAAACATTGCTTAATGATTTTATGCAGCAAAAAAATCACTGAATCATAGACTATTACAGCCAAAGTGAATCTTAGTGATTATCTTGTATAACCCCCTCAGCTTAAAGAGGACAAACAGGCCCAGGAAGTTAGTAGCCTTCTTCTTACAGAGAATTCCATAGGAAACACTGACCTAGAACCCAAGAAACCATAGTCACATTGCTAATAACTATAAACGAATTTCCCTTTCTTGCCTCAGTTTATCCATCTGAAAACAATGAAAAGAGGGAATTAGGTAATCTCTAAGAAAACTCTCACCTCTAATGTACTTTTTCTTAGTTTTTTCTCACTCCTAAAGAGATATGCAGCTATGTCACACATAGATTCACAAACATATCTATATTTCTTCTTACACTTGAGTATGATATGAACACTGGGGAGTAGATATGCACTACTCCAAGTCAACTCAATATTCAAAATTATGAACTTACTGATAAGTAGCAAACTATTGGTAGATTGGTTTTCATAGTCTTCAACTTCAATCTCAAGCCCCTTCTGCAGAGACCTTGGATATTACATGGTATCACTTACTAGGAACATGGCATTTCATCTAGTTCCATTAGACACTGTTGATAATCAGACACAAGGTAATAAAAGGAAGCTGCATTAGATTCTCTTGGTCTAAGTGACAAAATCCCAACAGACTTGAGCGAAATGAGAATATACTGGAAGAATACACAAGTATCTTTAGCAAATAACTGAACAGCAAAGACATATCAGGCCTCAGGAATAGCTGGACTGTTACCAGGGTCTTTAAGATATCCTCCTCCTCTCTTTACTGCTTCTCTCTAGAAATGGCCTCATTCTGTTTCAATAGACTACCTTTCTCTATACTTTGGAAAACACAGCTGACAATGCCAATGATGTTCTACACGCAACCTTTCAGCCTACAGAGAGACAATGACCCTATTCTTCAACCAAAGATAAAAAATCTCAGAGAGAAGAGATTGATCTGGCTCATGTTCTGTGTACCCACTTCTGAACCAAACAGTTGGGGTCAATGAGCAGCTATGAGGCACCAGTGTAATTATTCTCTTAAAAAGCAAGTTGATGAGAAAAGGGCATGAGAAAAGGGCACTTACAGAAAAGGGGTCCTCAACAGACTGTCTTTAGGTTTTTACTCCACTCCATTCTAGATTCCCTGAGTCCAAGGTTGGTGTTGGAGATCAAGGGGAAGATTATTTTCTGGGGTGTATAGAATAGTTTAAAGATAACACTGAGCTTGGGATAATGCTGCAATGGGAAATTAATGGTCTGGTTGGGAGCTCAACTCCAAATACAGTTCCACTCATATTGTACATGCCAATATGCTATGAAGATCGCAACCAATTTAACCTTTTCTAAATAAAAAATATTAATTCAGGGTATCGGAAGCACTGTTTTACATGGCAATATATTTTTCATTTGTAACAACTGACAACGGTGGAAAAATAGAATTTGTTTCATGTAAATTCATCTTTGACACCTTCAGTTTCAAGTGAAGTGCCAAATATTTGTATTTATTCTTGAAAATATGATTACTACATATGTGATAACTATATATTTCACACATTCCCTCACAGTCTACCTAAGCTTTCTTTTACTTTTTTCAACTCCTTTCCCTCTACTCAGTTGGGGGCAAATAGCTCATGACAACAGGAAGGCGGGTGCTGTTGACGAAGGCTGTGTACCAGAGCATCCGTGCTTTCCAGTAATGCTTAACCTTGTTCCTGAGTTTATAGGTTAGAGTAACTACCAACTAGCAGCTGCGATAGTGTAAAGAGGAGATGAGAATACCAACACTATTTTCTTTGTGCCAAGAGTCACAGCAGTATTATTCTCCTGGGAGTTGAGTGATGAGGAAGGAAGTTCATATCATGAATATTTACAAAACGTTTTGAATTATAGTAAGCCAAACATGAGATTTGTTTTACTTTTCTGGAAATGAAATAAATTAATTAAAGACATTTTGAGTGTGAGGCTATTTTTAAGAGACTTTTTTTTAGAGCAGTTTTAGATTCACAGCAAAACTGAGAGAAAAGTACAAAGATATCCCATCTATTCTCTGGCCACACACATGCATAGTCTTCCCCATTGTCAACTTCCCCCACCATATGGGTACATTTTTTACAATTATTGAATCTACATAGAAACACCATTATTACCCCAAGTCCACTGTATACTTTAGAGATCATTATTGGTGTTGTATGTTTCATTGGTTTGGACAAATGTATAATGACATATAGCAACAATTATGATATCATACACAGTATTTTCACTGCCCTAAAAATCCTCTGTGTTCTCTCTGTTCATTCCTCCCTTCCCATTAACCTCCCCCTCAAAACCTCTGTTTCTATAGTTTTTACTATCTCCATAGTTTTGCTTTTTCTAGAATGTCATATAGTTAAAACCATATAATATATGTAACCTTCTCAGGTTAGCTTATTTTACTTAGTAAGATGAATTTGTTTCCTCCATGTCTTTTCATGGCTCGATAGCTCACTTCATTTTAGCACTGACTAATATTCCCTTGTCTGGACATACCAGTTTATTTGTTTAATCACCTACTGAAAGACATCTTGGTTGCTTCCAAGTTTTGGCAATTTGAATAAAGCTACTAAAAACATCCACATGCAGGTTTCTTTGTGAAAATACATTTTTAGCTCCTTTGGTTAAATACCAAGATTGAAATTGCTGGATCATATGCTGAGAGTATGTTAGTTTTTCAGGGATCATTTCTATAGTTTGTTAGTTTTGTAAGAAACTGCAAAACTACCTTCCAAAGTAGCTGTACCATTTTCCATTTCACCAGCAATGACTGAGAATTCCAGTTGCTCCACAACCTTGCCAGCATTTGGTATTGTCAGTGTTCTGGATTTTGGCCATTCTAATAGGTATATAATGGCATCTCATTGTTGTTTTAATTTACAATAGACAAAGAGGTCAATGGCACAGTATAGCAAGCCCTGAAATAGACCCATAAAAATATAGTCAACTGATCTTTGATAAAGGAGTAAAGACAATATGATGAAGGAAAGATAGCCTTTTCAACAAATCATGTTGGAACAAAGGACATCCACGTGCCAAAAAATGAATCTAGACACAGACCTTATACGCTTCACAAAAAGTAACTTAAAATGGATCACAGACTTAAATTTTAAAGCAAAACTAAAAATCCCAGAAGATAGCATAGGAAAAAAAATTAGATGGCCTTGGGTTCAGCACATTTTTAGATATGACACCAAATGCACAATCCATTTAAGAAAGAATTGAGAAGCTGGACTTGATTAAAATTTAAAATTTCTGCTCTGTTAAAGATACTGTCAAGAGAATGAGAAGACAAGCCACAAACTGGGAAAAAATATTTGCAAAGGACACATCTGATAAAAGACTGTTATCCAAAAATATACAAAGAACTCTTAAAACTCAACAAAAAGAAAATGAAGAAACCAATTTAAAAATGGGCTACAGACACTTCACCAAAGATGTACAGCTAGCAAATAAGCACATGAAAAGTTTCTCCACATCATATGTCATCAAATGCGAGACTTTTTACTTAAAAAAAAGAAAAAGACAGAGGATTAAGTTGCTCAATTTTCAACAACAGGTTGAGATTAGAGTTCTTCATAACAATGTGAGAAATAAACAATGTAAGAAATTAATATCCAGTCTCACATTTTAAAGTTAATCTGCTAGAAACATTTTTCTTACTTGTAAAATGACTATTTACTAGGTACAGCACCAAAATATATTTCCATTCTAAGAGAATATATACAGTTTTGGTACTAGTTAACTAAGGAAAATTGGTCAGGTTAGTTTTTAAAATTAGCAGGTTAATTATCACAGTTTTTAAGGATGTGTAACCTCCCATGATAAACAGTTTGACTAAAAATAAATAAACAGTTTTCAACAATATTTTTCTCAAATACATTTAATTACAATAAGTAGAATCTCAACTAGCTTTGGAACTATTAAAATAAAAAAATGTTAATATTGTAGGAAACTTTATCTCTCCCTTTTAGTAAACTGAGATACAGACTCCATTTTTTTTAAATGACAAGACACAGGTAAATACAGATTTACTTAAATGGTGTGGTAAATGATGCATAAACATTTACCAACCTTCTCCTCTATCTATTTAAACATAAGCTTAGGAGATACTGGACAAGATGGTGGAGGAGTAGGGGACCCTATTCCATCTGGTCCCCGGAATTGAGCTGGATATCTACCAGACCACTCTGAACACCCATGAAATCAGCCTGAGATGTAAGAAGATCTGGATCTCTATAAACAGAATATCGCAGGCTGTTGGTTTCGAGGTAGGAAGCTGGGAGCCGTGATTCTGCAGGCAGACAGCAGAGGATAAATGGAAGGGGTAGGGAGCCTGGCCATGGGGATCCTACGCTGCCAGTGAGCGATAGCCTCCTGCGCTGGGGGCGTGGCACAGGCAAACAGACCCACAGCAGGCGGGGAAAGGACTTTAGGGCAGCTCCCAGGACTGAAACCAGAGCGGCGGGGCCCTGCTTGCAAACTGGGGGCAGCTGGAGGTTTTAGAAGCACAAAGGGCAGAGATGTGCCCTGACCTGGAGGAGATGACTGGGAGGGCTGTGGAGGGGCGCACAACCCAGGACTGCTGTTTATAGCAGCACAGACATACATGGAGATAATGTGACCTGGAGAGTTCACTCAAGAACAGACTGTGATCTCTCTGCTCAGAGGCAGACAGTTGGAAACGGCTTCTTCTGTTCTGACTCTTGGAAGAGATACAGAAAGCCACCAGGGAAAGCCACCAGAGGAAAAAAGCCCCCCCAAAACCGGTTTTTCCTGAGCCCATCCCCTGCCACAGGGGCAGGGCAACTCTGCCCAAACACGGTTGCATGAGTAACAGTGCAGCAGGCCCCTCTCCCAGAAGACAGGCTAGGAAAACAAGAGGCCAGCAACCCTAAGGTCCTTATAAAACAGGTGCATCTTGCTTGGGGTGTGGTCAATAATGTGGACTCTATATATTCCCTCAACCACCCCTCAAAAGATTGACTAGGAGGAGGAACCCCCAAAATAGGAAAGACTCAGAGACTGACTTATGCCACAAATTTACAAATGGATTCAGATATAACCGAGATGTCAGAGATGGAATTCAGGCTAGCAATTGTGAAGACAACAGCTAGAATGGAGAAATCAATTAATGGCAACGTAGAGTCTCTAAAGGCAGAAATGAAAGCTGAACTGGTAGAACTTAAAAATTCTATCAATGAGATCCAATCTAATCTAGATGATCTAACAGCTAGGGTAAACGAGGCAGAAGAATGAATTAGTGATCTAGAAGACCAATTAATAGACAAGAAGGGAAAAGAGGAGGCGAGGGAAAAACAACTCAAAATCCATGAAAATAGAATCAGAGAAATAAGTAACACCATGAAATGTTCCAATGTCAGAATTACTGGGATCCCTGAGGGGGTGGAGAGAGAGAGAGAGGACTAGAAGATATATTTGAGTAAATCATAGCTGAGAACTTCCCTAATCTGGGGAATGAAACAAGCATTCGTGTCCTAGACGCAGAGAGGACCCCCTCCCAAGTTCAAGGAGAAGAGACCAATGCCCCAGCATTTAATAGTAAAACTCGAAAATCTTAGAACCAAGGAAACCATCTTAAGGGAAGTTAGGGGGAAGAGATTCCTTAAGGACAGAGGGAGGAACATCAGAATAACGTCAGACCTATCCACAGAGACCTGGCAAGGCAGAAAGGGCTGGCAAGACATATTCAGGGTACTAAACGAGAAGAACATGCAGCTGAGAATACTTTATCCAGCAAGGCTGTCATTTAGAATGGATAGAGAGATGCAGAGTTTCCAAGATTGGCAGAAACTGAAAGAATATGTGACCACTAAGCTGGCCCTGCAAGAAATATTAAGGGGGGTTCTATAAAAGGAGAAAGACCTGAAGAGTGATATAGAACAGAAATTTACAGGGACAATCTCTAAAAACAAGGTCTTCACAGGCAACATGATGACAATAAATTCGTATCTTTCAATAATCACTCTCAATGTAAATGGCCTAAATGCTCCCATAAAACGGCACACAGTTGCAGATTGGATAAAAAGACAGGACCCATCCATATGCTGTCTACAAGAGACTCATTTTGAACCTAAAGATACATCCAGACTGAAAGTGAAGGGATGGAGATCCATCTTCCATGACAATGGACCTCAAAAGAAAGCTGGGAGAGCAATCCTTATATCAGACAAATTAAGATTTTATGCTAAAGACTGTAGTTAGAGACACATAAGGACACCATGTCATTCTTAAAGGTTTTATCCAACAAAAAGATCTAACAACTGTAAATATCTACACCCCCAACATGGGAGCAGCCATCTACATAAGCCAACTGTTAACCAAAATAAAAAGTCATATTGATAACAATACGTTAATTGTAGGAGACCTCAATACTCCTCCTTCACCGATAAACAGACCACCTAAGCAGAAAAATCAACAAAGAAACAAGAGCTTTGAATGACACACTGGACCAGATGGACCTCATAGATATATACAGAACATCCCACCCTAAAACAACAGAATACTAATTCTTCTTGAGCGCACATGGAACTTTCTCCAGAATAGCTACATACTGGGTCACAAATCAGGTCTCAACTGATAGCAAAAGATTGAGAATATTCCTTGCATATTCTCAGACCATAATCCTTTAAAACTGGAACTCCATCACAAGAAAAAATTTGGAAGAAATTCAAACACTTAGAAGCTAAAGACCACTCTGCTCAAGAATGTTTGGGTCAACCAGGAAATCAAAGAAGAAGTTAATTCATGGAAACCAATGAGAACGAAAACACATCGTTCCAAAACCTATGGGATACTGTGGTCCTAAGGGGGAAATACATAGCCATCTAAAGTCTCACTCAAAAAAATAGAAAAATCCCGAATTCACCAACTAATTTTACACCTTAAAGAACTAGAGAAAAAGCAACAAACAATGCCTAAGCCACACATTAGAAGAGAAATAATTAAGATTAGAGCAGAGATCAATGGTAGAAACCAGAAACACAGTAGACCAGATCAATGAAACTAGAAGCTGGTTCTCTGAAAGAATTAATAAGATTGATAAACCACTGGCCAGACTTATCCAAAAGAAAAGAGAAAGGACCCAAATTAATAAAATTATGAATGAAAGGTGAGAGATCATGACTGACACCAAGGAAATATAAACAATTACTAGAAATTATTATCAACAACTATATGCCAATAAATTGCACAACCTGGAAGAAATGAATGCCTTCCTGGAAACCTATAAATTGCCAAGACTGAAACAGGAAGAAATTGACAACCTGAATAGGCCAATAACCAGCAACAAGATTGAAGCAGTGATCAAAAACCTCCCAAAACACTGGGGAATTCTACCAAACATTCAAAGAAGGAATAATACCTATTCTTCTGAAGCTGTTTCAAAAATAGAAACAGAAGGAAAGCTTCCAGACTCATTCTATGAGGCCAACATTACCCTAATCCGCAAACCAGGCAAAGACCCAATCAAAAAGGAGAATTTCAGACCGATATCCCTGATGAATATGGATTCCAAAATTGTCAACAAAATCCTAACTAATAGGATCCAGTAAATATTCAACATCATTAGCCATCAGGGAAATTCAAATCAAAACCACATTGAGATACCACCTTACACCAGTTACAATGGCAAAAATTGACAAGGCAAGAAACAACAAATTTTGGAGAGGTTGTGGAGAAAGGGGAATGTTCTTACACTGTTGGTGGGAATCCAAGTTGGTACAGCCACTTTGGAAAACAGTGTGGAGGTGCCTCAAAAAATTAAAAATAGAGTTACCCTATGACCCAGCAATTGCACTCCTGGGTATTTACCCCAAAGACACAGATGTAGTGAAAAGAAGGGCCATATGCACCCCAATGTTCATAGCAGCAATGTCCACAATAGCCAAACTGTGGAAAGAGCCAAGATGCCCTTCAACAGATGAATGGATAAAGAAGATGTGGTCCATATATACAATGGAAAATTACTCAGCCATGAGAAAGGATGAATACCCAACTTTTACATCAATATGGATGGGACTGGAGGAGATTATGGTAAGTGAAATAAGTCAAGCAGAGAAAGTCAATTATCATACGGTTTCATTTATTTGTGGAACATAAAGAATAGCATGGAGGACATTAGGAGAAGGAAGGGAAAAATGAAGGGGGGGGAATCGGAGGGGGAGATGAACCATGAGAGACTATGGACTCTGAGAAACAAACTGAGGGTTTTAGAGGGGAGGGGGGCGGGGGGATGGGTTAGCCTGGTGGTGGGTATTAAGGAGGGCACGTACTGCACAGAGCACTGGGTGTTATATGAAAACAATGAATCGTGGAACACTACATCAAAAACTAATGATGTATTGTATGGTGACTAACATAACAAAATAAAATTAAAAACAAACAAACAAAATAAACATAAGCTTATAACTACTCCATCTTCCATTTTCAAAAGCATTTGTGTCAACAATTTATCAGACCCTTAATTTTCCTGCTTTAAAAAAATAACTTGTAGACTCAACCTTCCATTTTCATTTTAATATGGGATAACTCAAAGATATTTTAAGATTTAAAGTTATTTATTCCTGCAGAAATATAGAATTTCTCCAGAACTACAGAATGACAGAAATTTTAGAGACCATGTAACCCAAATCCCTTAATTTTACAATAGGGAAAACAATACTGGAAAATGGAAACAAATCTTCTCAACATTACAGAACAAATTAGCACCAGAGGTAGACTTGAGAATCCAGGGCTGCCTTGATTCCCAGTCCTCTGACTCCTAACCTGCCAGACTTCTTTATGTTGCATTGGGCAAAATTGAGCAGAGTGAGATTAAGCACCTACTGTTTTCATCAGAATATGCTAAAATCATTGGTTGCTAGATTTTTTTTTAAAGATTTGATTATTCATTTGAGAGAGAGAGAGCACAAGCAGGGGGGAGCCACAGGTAGAGGGAGAAGCAGGATCCCCGCTGAGCAGAGAGCCTAATGTGGGGCTGGATCCCAGGACGTTGGGATCACGGCCTGAGCAGAAGGCAGATGCCCAACCAACTGAGCCACCCAGGCACCCCAGTTGCTAGATTTTTTTTGAAAAGATATAAGCACTGTCCTCAAAGGTAATATAATCTGATGGAAAAACTCAAGTAGACACATGTGAAAGATGAAGTATCATGCAGTTTATTCCCAATTATTTAGAGTAACAGAAGGAAACAATGATACACTTATCTAAAATAAATATAATCCCAAGAAATAGACTTATATAAGAGCCCCTGCCAATTTCTATCCCTCTTTAAAAAAAAATTTGTTTTAAATAGGCTCCACGTCCAGCATGGAGCTCAACATGGGGCTCAAACTCACGAAGACCCTGAGATCAAGACCTGAGTTGGAATCAAGAATCAGATGCTTAAACCGACTGAGCCATCCAAGTGGCCCTCCATCCCTCTTTTAACAAATACCACCTGTAGAAAAGGACAGATACATTAGACACAATTTAAAAGAAGGGAAAAGGCAGGAGGAGCCAGTGGTTCTGAAAATAACCTAAAAAAGACAAAGCTGTGTCACAGGTATTTGGAAAACATTGTTACAGTCCTCTCATGGGGGACACCAAGAAAGAAAGAGGGGGGAGGAGGGAGAGGGAGAGAAATAGGGAGGGAGAGAGAGAGAGACAGAGAGAAAGAAAGAAAGAAAAAGGGGGAGAAAAGAGGAGGAAAGGGAGGGAGAAGCATACATTAGGTTACTAAATTTCAACAGCAGGTTGAGATGAGATTAGATTTGGAAGATATGGGAAAAGCAATGTGACAGTGTGATACCATTAGCATGTCTCAGATATGCAGTGTGGCCCACATTTATAAAAATCATTTAAAAATTCTTTCCTAGGTTCAGCCAGAGACAAGAGTTTCACCATCCTTACTTCTCAGGGCTTGATCTTATGTCCTTCCATAGAAAGTAACAATGACAGGTAAGACTCCATATTTCAGACCCTTTTATCCCTCAGAATTCACAACCAGTAGCTGGATTTGTATACAGATCTGAAGTTGCCTCACTTATATTCATGGAGGGTAAGGGAGTGGTCTGTATTCCTATCAAGAATTATATCAGGCAAGAATGATGTGTAGGGGTTTATGCTTGAAATGGCCATGATGAGCTCCTCAAATTCTTGGTAATCATCACTGATGAGAAACCATTCACAAAAGCGGATGGGAAAAATGTAAAGCCACTGGTTTTTTCAATAACCACCTAAATATTTAAAACAGTTGAAATTGCATTTAAAGAATCTAATGAATTTTCCTTAACTTTCATTAACAAATGTAATAGTGAATTTTCTTGTGATTTGTAAGTGGGATTTGAATGCAATAACATTTTTTCCATATCAAGTGTTTCAAAACAGGGATAAGGCTTTAACTTGCAGATGGTACCTGCATTGTTAGCACCTGAGATAGAAATCTAGGTGGAGGGGCACTCCTCTAGGTGGACACTCAGGGCTTCTTGTCAGAGCTGAGAATGCGGGCTTTCATTCTTGGAGTTTTGGGGCATCATGGGGGCATAGCCTCAAATTCCTCTGGAACCATGCTGACCTCCAAGGAGCTTCAGCTGATACTGTTTATGTCTTGAGGCAACTGGCTTAGGAGCCTCAGCTGCTGCAGAACCTGGTCAGTGGTAAACTGATCAGATTCTCACTGCATATGCATTAAACTGTGCACAGGACCCTGGTTGGGAAGCTCTGCTTTAGAGAACAATTAGCATGTCTCTACGACTTTCTTTTACAAGTATCAATGTTCTCAATTTTTTTAGGCAAGGGCTAGAGGAGCACCAAATTCAGGGCTAGGAACTCTGACAAATTTCTTTGTTTTCATATAGCCCCACTGATTGATGGATGAGTTCATTCATCTATTTGACAACTATTGATCACATGCTTGTTCTTTGCCAGACACTAATGTTAGTCTAAATAGTGTTGCCAATGGAAATTGAGGAGAGGTTCAGCGATCTTTCACTAAAGCACTGGGAGTCTAGAATCTTAACTCTAGAATAAAGACATTTACTACCCCTATCCCACATCACATCAACAAGCTAACCAGTGATAACAGGCATTCACTCTTTCATAGAATGTGTGTTGCCTCTCCACTAGTTGATTTGTAAGATCTTTGTTTTTCTCAATATTTGTCTGATATATCGATATTAAGTGAGGGGAAGGACCCAAGTGTCAGAAGATCTAAAAATCTTAGATACTTTAAAAATTAAGCCCCAGAATTTCGAGATGCCTAGAGCTCACAAAGAGAAGCTGCAAGGGTAACAATTAACAAAGTCTGTATAATGGGTTGCAATATTTTATCTTTCCCCAGAAAGTCCCTCCTCCCCCTCCCCCATGTCCTTACCTTGTAGTGTTGTAGCAAAGTGAGGGCTCTTATTGCTTGTTTCCCCTGGGGCTTTCTGGTTTCAACCAATTAATAAAATCTCCCAATCTTCTGCAAACCAAGTTAGTCTTCATTCTCTTAAGAACCCTAAAGAGCGGAGCAAGATGGTGGAGGGTGAGGAGACCTAAATTCCGTCTGGTCCCAGGAATTCAGCTGGATAGGGATCAAACCATTCTGAACACCTACGAACTCAACAGGAGATCAAAGAAAAGAATAGCAGCAACTCTCTGAACAGAAAAGCGACCACTTTCTGGAAGGTAGGATGTGCGGAGAAGTGAATCCGAGGCAATATTCGGGAGGATAGACAGTGGGGGAGGGGGCCTCCGTCAGCTGCTTCTGGCAAGTGATTGAGCAGCGGAGCACAAAATTGGAACTTTTAGAAGTTGGCTCCGCTGAGGGATGTTGCTGCAGTGCCTAAAGGCGGGGGGGGGGGGGGGGGGGGGGGGTGGAACCCTTATGGGACAGTGTGGTCTCAGGACCCTCGGGGTCACAGAAAGTCCGGGGGTGCCTGAGTGTGGCAGAGCTCCCAGGTATCAGAGCCGGGAAGCCGGCTGCAGAGACAGAGCTGAGGCACGGGCTCTCAGCTCGGGGTTGCCATAAACCATGATCCAGGGCACAGTTGGGCCACTGCTCCTCCAGCAGGGACCCAACAAGTGGCAGATCCAATGAGACCCCCTTTCTCCCCGGGAGGAGCGGCGCAGGAGCGCACCATAGGGATCTGCGGGGTTTGGAGACTCCACGAGTCGGGTGCCAGAGATAGAAATGCTCGGTCACAGGCCAGGTGAGCACGGAGTGCAGCCGGAGAACAGGAGGCGGGAGTGATTGACTGCTTTTCTCTGGGGGCACACTGAGGAGCAGGGCCCTGAGTTCTCAGCTCCTTTGGGGCGGAGATTGGGAGGCCACCATTTTCACTCTCACCCTCCAAAGCTATATGGAAAGCTTACAGGGAACAAAACCTCGGGAGAGCAAACCCGAGCAGATTACTTAGCCCGGACCGACAAGGGCGGGGCAATTCCGCCTCCGGCAAAGACATTTGGGAACCACGACAACAGGCCCCTCCCCCAGAAGATCAGCAAGAACAGCCAGCCAAGACCAAGTTTACCAATCAATGAGAATGGCAGAACTCCAGCGCTAGGGGAATACTGCACATAGAATTCATGGCTTTTTTACCATGATTCTTTAGTCTTCCAAAGTTAATTTTTTTAATTTTCTTTTTTTCTTTTTCTTTTTGAATTTTTCTTTTTCCCTTTTTCAACCAACATCTTATCAACCCCTTTTTTAAAAAACATTTTTCATTTTTAGAGTCATATTCTATCCCTTCACAGTAGTTACCCTTATTTTTGGCGTATATATATATATATATATATATACGCCAAAAATAAGGGTATATATATATATATATATAGTTCTTTCTTTAAAATTTTGGGATACAGTTTCTTCTAACAGACCAAAATATACCCTAAATCTCTAGTGTATGGCTTTGTTCTAGTCTCCTGCCTGATCACATTCTCTCCCCTTTTCTTTCTTTTTTTTTTTAAATCCTCTTCTTTCCTTTTTCAATGAACTTCTTATCAATTCCTTTTATAAAATCTTTTATAATTTTCATCTTTACAGTCATATTCCATCCCTTCATCATATTTACCATATTTTTGTACATATATAACTTTTTCTTTCTTTAAAATTTTGGGAGGCACTTTCTTCTAACAGACCAAAATACACCCAAAATCTAGTGTGTGGCACTGATCTATGCACCAGCCTGATCATATTTGATCATATTCCGTTTTTTGTTTGTTTGTTTTTTATCTTTTTCTTTTTCTTTTTCCTTTCTATCCCTTTCTTTTCCCCCAGTTTCAGTTCTTTTCTGATTTGTTTAGTGTATATTTTTCTGGGGTAGTTTTTACCCTGTTAGCATTTTGTTCTCTCATTCATCTATTCTCTGGACAAAATGACAAGACAGAAAAAAATCACCTCGAAAAAAAGAACAAGAGGCAGTACCAATTCCAGGGATCTAATCAATACAGACATTAGTAAGATATTGGAACTGGAGTTCAGAATGACGATCTATTTTTTTAAAAAACATTTTATTTATTTATTTGAGAAAGAGAATAAGATGAGGAATGTTAGAGAGGGAGAAGCAGACTCCCTGCTGAGCAGGGAGCCCCATGCGGGACTCGATCCTGGGACTGAGGATCATGACCTGAGCTGAAGGCAGTTGCTTAACCAACTAAGCCACCCAGGTGCCCCCAGAATAATAATTTTAAAGATACTAGCTGGGCTTGAAAAAAGCATGGAAGATATTAGAGAAACCCTTTCTGGAGAAATAAAAGAACTAAAATCTAACCAAGTTGAAATCAAAAAGCCTATTAATGAGGTGCAATCAAAAATGGAGGCTCTAACTGCTAGGATAAATGAGGCAGAAGAGAGAATTAGTAATATGGAAGACCAAATGATGGAAAATAAAGAAGTTGAGAAGAAGAGAGATAAACAACTACTGGATCACGAGGGCAGAAATCGAAAGATAAGTGATACCATAAGACGAAACAATATTAGAATAATTGGCATCCCAGAAATAGAAGAAAGAGAGAGAGGGGCAGAAGGTATATTGGAGCAAATTATAGCAGAGAACTTCCCTAATTTGGGGAAGGAAACAGGCATCAAAATCCAGGAGGCACAGAGAACCCCTCTCAAAATCAATAAAAATAGGTCAACACCCCGACATCTAATAGTAAAACTTACAAGTCTCAGAGACAAAGAGAAAATCCTGAAAGCAGCACAGGAGAAGAGATATGTAACCTACAATAGTAGAAACATTAGATTGGCAACAGACTTATCCACAGAGACCTGGCAGGCCAGAAAGGACTGGCATGATATCTTCAGAGCACTAAATGAGAAAAATATGCAGCCAAGAATACTATATCCAGCTAGGCTATCATTGAAAATGAAGGAGAGATAAAAAGCTTCCAGGACAAACAAAAACCAAAGGAATTTTCAAACACGAAACCATCCCTACAAAAAATATTGAAAGGGGTCCTCTAAGCAAAGAGAGAGCCTAAAAGCAACATAGACCAGAAAGGAACAAAGGCAATATACAGTAACAGTCACCTTACAGGCAATACAATGGCACTAAATTCCTATCTTTCAGTGGTTACCCTGAATGTAAATGGGCTTAATGCCCCAATCAAAAGACACAGCTTTCAGATTGGACAAAAAAAAAAAAAAAAAACAAGACCCATCAATATGCTGTCGGCAAGAGACTCATTTTAGACCCAAAGACACCCCCAGATTGAAAGTGAGGGGGTCATTTACCATGTTAATGGACATCAAAAGAAAGCTGGGGTGGCAATCCTTACATTAGTCAAATTAGATTTTAAACCAAAGACTGTAATAAGAGATGAGGAAGGACACTATATCATACTTAAACGGTCTATCCCACAAGAAGTTCTAACAATTGTAAATATCTATGCCCCAAACATGACAGCAGCCAATTATATAAGCCAATTAATAACAAAAGCAAAGAAACACATCAACAACAATACAATAATTGTGGGGGACTTTAACACCCTCCTCACTGAAATAGATCATCTAAGCAAAAGATCAACAAGGAAATAAAGACTTTAAATGACACACTGGACCAAATGGACTTCACAGACATATTCAGAACATTCCATCCCAAAGCAACGGAATACATATTCTTCTCTAGTGCCCATGGAACATTCTCCAGAATAGATCACTTCCTAGGTCATAAATCAGGTCTCAACTGGTACCAAAAGTTTAGGAACATTCCCTGCATATTTTCAGACCACAGTGCTTTGAAACTAGAACTCAATCACAAGAGGAAAGTCAGAAAGAACTCAAATACATGGAGGCTAAAGAGCATCCTACTAAAGAATGAATGGGTCAACCAGGAAATTAAGGAAGAATTAAAAAAATTCATGGAAACAAATTAAAATGAAAACACAACTGTTCAAAATCTTTGGCATGCAGCAAGGGCACTCCTAAGAAGAAAGTATATAGCAATACAAGCCTTTCTCAAGAAACAAGAAAGGACTCAAATACACAACCTAACCCTACACCTAAAGGAGCTGGAGAAAGAAGAGCAAATAAAGCCAAACTCAGCAGGAGAAGAGAAATAATAAAAGATCAGAGCAGAAATCAATGAAATAGAAACCAAAAGAACAGTAGAACAGATCAATGAAACAAGGAGGTGGTTCTTTGAAAGAATTAACAAGATTGATAAACCCCTGGCCAGACTTATCAAAAAGAAAAGAGAAATGACCCAAATCAACAAAATCATGAATGAAAGAGGAGAGATCACAACCAACACCAAAGAAATACAAACAATTATATGAACATATTATGAGCAACTCTATGCCAGCAAATTAGATAATCTGGAAGAAATGGATGCATTCCTAGAGATGTATCAACTACCAAAACTGAACCAGGAATAAATAGAAAGCCTGAAGAGCCCTATAACCACTAAGGAAATTGAAGCAGTCATCAAAAATCTCCCAAGAAACAAAGCTCACGGCCAGGTGGCTTCCCAGGGGAATTCTACCAAACATTTAAAGAGGAATTAATACCTATTCTTCTGAAATTGTTCCAAAAAATAGAAATGGAAAGAAAACTTCCAAACTCGTTTTATGAGGCCACCATTACCTTGATCCCAAAAACGGACAAAGACCCCATCAAAAAGAAGAATTACAGACCAATATCCTTGATGAACATGGACACAAAAATTCTCACCAAAATACTAGCCAACAGGATCCAACAGTACATTAAAAGGGTTATTCAACAAGTGGGATTTATCCCTGGGCTGCAAGTTTGGTTCAACATCTGCAAATCAATCAATGTGATACAATACATTAATAAAAGAAAGAACAAGAACCATATGATCCTCTCAGTAGATGCAGAAAAAGCATTTGACAAAGTACAGCATCCTTTCTTGATCAAAACTCCTCAGAGTATAGGCATAGAGGGTATGTACCTCAATAACATAAAAGCCATCTATGAAAAACCCACAGCGAATATCATTCTCAATGGGGAAAAACTGAGAGCTTTCCCCGTAAGGTCAGGAACGCGGCAGGGATGTCCACTATCACCACTGCTATTCAACGTAGTATTAGAAGTCCTAGCCACAGCAATCAGACAACAGAAAGAAATAAAAAGCATCGGAATCAGCAAAGAAGTCAAACTCTCACTCTGCAGATGATATGATACTTTATGTGGAAAACCCTAAGGACTCCACCCCAAAACTGCTAGAACTCATACAGGAATTCGGTAAAGGGGCAGGATAGAAAATCAGTGCACAGAAATCAGTGGCATTCCTATACACCAACAACAAGACAGAAGAAAGAGAAATTAAGGAGTCGATCCCATTTACAATTGTACCCAAAACCATAAGATACCTAGGAATAAATCTAATGAAAGAGGCAAGGAATCTGTTCTCAGAAAATTATAAAATACTCATGAAGGAAATTGAGGAAGACACAAGAAATGGAAAAACATTCCATGCTCATGGATTGGAAGAACAAACATTGTGAAGATATCAATGCTACCTAGAGCAATCTACACATTCAATGCAATCCCTATCAAAATACCATCCACTTTTTTCAAAGAAATGGAACAAATAATCCTAAAATTTGTATGGAACCAGAAAAGACCCTGAATAGCCAGAGGAATGTTGAAAAAGAAAAGCAAAGCTGGTGGCATCACAATTCCGGACTTCAAGCTCTATTACAAAGCTGTCCTCATCAAGACAGTATGGTACTGGCACAAAAACAGACACATCAATCAATGGAACAGAATAGAGAGCCCAGAAATGGACCCTCAACTCTATGGTCAACTAATCTTTGACAAAGGAAATATTTGACAAAGCAGGAAAGAATGTCCAATGGAAAAAAGACAGTCTCTTCAACAAATGGTGTTGGGAAAATTGGACAGCCACATGCAGAAGAATGAAATTGGACCATTTCCTTACACCACACACAAAAGTAGACTCCAAATGGTTGAAAGACCTAAACGTGAGACAGGAGTCCATCAAAATCCTAAAGGAGAACACAGGAAGCAACCCCTTTGACCTCAGCTGCAGCAACTTCTTCCTAGAAACATCACCAAAGGCAAGGGAAGCAAGGGCAAAAATGAACTATTGGGACCTCATCAAGATAAAAAGCTTTTGCACAGCAAAAGAAACAGTCCACAAAACCAAAAGACAACCGACAGAATGGGAGAAGATATTTGCAAATGACATATCAGATAAAGGGCTAGTATCCAAAATCTATAAAGAACTTATCAAACTCAACACCCAAAGAACAAATGATCCAATCAAGAAATGGGCAGAAGACATGAACAGACATTTTTCCAAAGAAGACATCCAAATGGCCAACAGACACATGAAAAAGTGCTCAACATCACTCGGCATCAGGGAAATCCAAATCAAAACCTCCATGAGATACCACCTCACACCAGTCAGAATGGCTAAAATTAACAAGTCAGGAAACGACAGATGTTGGCGGGGATGTGGAGAAAGGGGAACCCTCCTACACTGTTGGTGGGAACGCAAGCTGGTGCAGCCAGTCTGGAAAACAGTATGGAGGTTCCTCAAAAAGTTGAAAATAGAGTTACTGTACGACCCAGCTATTGCACTACTGGGTATTTACCCCAAAGATATAAATGTAGGGATCCAAAGGGTTATGTGCACCCTGATGTTTATAGCAGCAATGTCCACAATAGCCAGACTATGGAAAGAGCCAAGATGTCCATCGACAGATGAATGGATACAAGATGTCCATCGACAGATGAATGGATAAACAAGATGAGGTATATATGTGTGTGTGTGTGTGTGTGTGTGTGTGTGTGTGTGTGTGTACAATGGAATATTATGCAGCCATCAGAAGGAATGAAATCTTGCCATTTGCAATGATGTAGATGGACCTGGAGCATATTATGCTGAGTGAAATAAGTCAATCAGAGAAAGACATGTATCATATGACCTCACTGATATGAGGAATTCTTAATCTCAGGAAACAAACTGAGGGTTGCTGGAGTGGTGGGGGGTGGGAGGGATGGGGTGGCTGGGTGATAGACACTGGGCAGGGTATGTGCTATGGTGAGCGCTGTGAAGTGTGTGAGACTGTTGAATCACAGACCTATACCTCTGAAACAAATAATATATTATATATTAAAAAAAAAAGACAGCAGGAAGGGAAAATGAAGGGGTGGAAATTGGAGGGGGAGATGAACCATGAGAGACAATGGACTCTGAGAAACAAACTGAGGGTTCTAGAGGGGAGGGGGTGGAGGGATGTGTTAGCCTGGTGATGGGTGTTAAAGAGGGCACGTACTGAATGGACAAATAATGAATCATGGAACACTACATTAAAAACTAATGATGTAATGTATGGTGATTAACATAACATAATAAAATAAAATAAAAACCCTAAAGAGCCATAAAAATCACTAATATTGACAAAGGGTTTCATGGTTCTTATCTTCAGAGTATATTAATAGAGATATTACGCTTTAGAGAAGAGGTGTGCAGAGGGCAAAGTTAACCGCCTTGTCTTCCCTACTTCCTCATGTGGACATAATATTACAGTTCACCCAAACAGCTCCCCATCGCCCGGATGTGCATTATGTCCTTTAACCTCTCCCTGTTCTTTCTCTTACTACTCCTTCCTTCTCTAAGGCCTGGTCTCCTTGTCACCCACACGTAACCCTCCTCACCACTACCTACCTACCTTATAGTCATTGTCCTTGAATTCCTACTGCACTTTGTGCATTTCCTCAAGACACCTAACACATCATACTTAATACTTGTTTATATGTCTCGATACCATATTTATCAGAAAAATCCTTAATACATGTCTCAAGGGTCTGTCCCAGCTCAGGTACTCAGGCAACACTAGACAAAAAGGTAAACATTGCCTTCTCTATTAAATTGCCACAAAACCAGCTCTCATTTCAAGCTGAGTTATATTTTTGCCTCCAGAGCATACCTGTATATATTTCCTTGATCCTGACATGCTGACACTTTTCTACCCTTTTCTTCTGGTCTTCTCAGGCAGTCTTCCCCACAGTCCCGGGACTCCTTCAGACTGCTTCAGTAACTGCCAAGTAGATGGTGGCTGCTACTCTGCTGCCCCCTAGGGGACCCTGGCTAACAAGGCTTTGCTTTGGTGATGTAATGAACTTCATCAACGGAAGCATCCGAGCAATTGATGGAGCTATGAGAACAGAATACCTGTTGCTGTGAACAACTGCAAGCCATTGACATAATAGTAAGCTAAGCCTCAGGGTTGAAACTGTCTTCCATAATGGAAGCAGTCTCTAAGTAGCTCAGATTCCATAGACTGTTGCAATAATTTGGTGTCAACTGGACTTCCTCACTATCTGGACATTATGTTTCTGATTAATTTTCAATATTTTCAAACAATTTTTCCAAAATGCTGCAGCCCAGAAGTATAAATGATAAAACAGTAGGTGAGTCTTTCAGCCTTCCCAGGACTTTAGTTTCTTCTGTTCCTGTTGGCCAAAAAAAAAATGAAGTTGTATAGAATCTTAATTGTTGGGGATCCTTTCTAATAACATTCTCCACCAGACAATGCCTATAAAATACTCTGAACATCTCTAATGAAAGTAACCAGTGTACAGAAATGCAAAATACTTTCTATATTACTGTTATGGGGCTGGAGGACTTTAAATAGATGTATTCCAATAGCTGTCATAGAAAGAACAGAAACCAAGGAACTGGGTATAAAGTGGAGACAGTTGTAAGTCACCAGACACTCACAATAAAGCCAGCAGAGAAATAAGTTGAAGAGATTTTTATAATGTTTAAAGTTCCCGGCCTGAGAAATTTTTTTTTCTCCTAAATTTGAAGTTACCTAAATTTTGAATTAGTGTAGGTGGTAGTCACTGAAGAAAATATACATACAGAAAAAAATATATTCTGAAATCATTGGTTAAATTCAAGATCAGGTTTCTTTCTACTAAAATGATGCTATCTTGAATATTTTGTTATAATAACCCAACTCTTGTCCCCAAAGGACACCATCTCTTAATAAAACTACTAGTTGCTGAACTGACAGAAGGGAGTATAACTGAAAGAAGCATACAATAAGGAACAAAGTAAGACCCTACATCCCTCACAAACTTCTTTCATAGAAGCACTTATGTCTGGGTGAGGAAAATCTAAGACGTTTAAAAATGAACAGAACTTGCAAACAATAAATCATGGAACACTACATCAAAAACTAATGACTTAATGTATGGTGATTAACATAACATAATAAAATAAAATTTAAAAATAAATGAACAGAACTTGGCTGGCCTCGTTAATACAAAACTATCATAAGAATAAAACAGAAAGTATGAATGAAAATATTTAGCTAACGAAAACTGTCCACCAAAACAATAGTCACCAAGTAAGGTAAACTGTACCAAAATGCTCCAATATGAATTAAAAACAATTAAACAAGAATTTGCAGATATGAAAGAGCATTTCAATTCAGAAACGTAAAAACCCAGAAGAGAAGTAAACAAAGAAGATTGTGAAACAAAAGTTCACTGAGATTGGGAAAGATTAGAGAAGACAGAATCTTCTGAGGTTAACACCATATTACAAGGTGCCCACAGAAATAGATTTCACTGAAAACATAATAAGAAAATAATTACTGGACAATTAAATTTAAAACATAACATTTATAAGAGCATGAAAAATGTCTAATACCTAAGAATAAATCTAATAAAATATGTGCCAAATCTTTAACTTAAAAATTTAGAATATACCTGAGAGAAATTAAGAAGATCTTTTAAGCACAGAGCTATACTATATTTATAGATTGGAAGATGCAATATTTTTTATTACATCTTCTTCCCAAATTATTAAATGTTCTTTTCTCCAAATCCAACATCATCCAATCAATCCCAGAAAGCTGTGTGTGTGTGTGTTTGTGTGTGTGTGTGTATTTGTGAAAATTGATAAGAACTGATTCTAAAATTCAAATGGAAATACATAAAACCTAGAATAGATTTTCAAGAAGAACAAGTTTAAAGGCCTTACACTTCCAGATTTCAGGATTTACTTTAAAGCCACAGTAATTAATACAGTGTGGTATTGGGCATAAGGATAGAGAAATCAACCATATAACAGAATTAAGTACTAGAAGTGTGTGTGTGTGTGTGGTCACTTGCTTTTCAACAAAGGTGCCCTTGCAATTCAAAGGACATAGGATGATCTTTTAATAAATGACACCAGGCCAATTGGGTAGTCATAAGGAAAAAAATAAACTTTAACCTCCTACTTCACACACAAATTTAATTTGAGATAGATTAAAAACCTAAATGGTAAAAGGTAAAACAATAAAGCATCTAGAAGAAGCAAAAGAGACTATCTTCATGACATTTTTGGGTAGGTGAAGATTTTTTGACAGGACACAAGTAACAATAGTCAGAAAAGAACTTGAGAAATTAGATTTTGTTACAAATAAGCTTCTGTTCATCAAAGACAGTATTAGGAGAGTGAAAAGACAAGGTATAATCTGAGCAGGATGTTGATATTTATATAATAAATGACTTGTTTGTGGAATATATAGAGAACACCAAATGTTAATAGCGAGAAAACAAACCAATTTCAAAAATGGGCATAACTTGAACAGGCAGTTTACCAAAGAAGATATACAAATATCCAATAAGCATGGGGAAAATTATTCAATGTCATTAAGTATTGGAAAATGCAGATTTAAAATGGCAGTGAATCGCAATATATACCCACCAAAATGATCACACACACAAAAAAAGGCTAGCAATATTAGGTGCTGGCATGGATGGGGAAAAACTGGAAATCTCATCCATTGCTGATGGATGTATAAATTGGCACAACACTTTAGATAACTGGAATTATCCACTCTCATCTGAGTCAGAAATTCTTTTCATAGATATACACCCAGAAGGAACAAATGCATGTGTCCAATAAAAAGGTACAAAATGCATATAGAAATTTTATTCCTAACCATTCAAACTGTCAAAAATAGGCAAAATTTGGAAACAACCCTAATATTTCCAGATGGATTGTAGACATAAACTTTAAAAAGAAAAACTATAAACCTTTTAGAAGATAAATGGGAACAGGGCTTCAACCATCAGGTCCAGAAGAAATTGCTGAACAGGATGAAAATATTCATAAATTTTATATTAAGATAAAATTAAGAATTTCTGCTTATCAAACAATATCATTAAGAGAACGAAAAGGCAATTCACAGAAAGGGGAGGATATTTGAAACATTTATAACTAACAATTCTACTCCTGGATTTATGTCCAAAAATATATGCCTATAAGTAGCAGGAGGCATGGATAAGAATGTTCATACAGGTGTTATTCACAATAACTAGAACCTTTAAATAAGTCAAATATCCATCAGCAGTAAATAGTTAAATAAATAGAGGTGTATTTGTGTAATGGAATATCAGATAACACTGGAAATTAGCAAACTAGTTTCCTGAAGCAACATGGATGAATCTCACAAACATAAAGTTGAGTGAAAGAAATGACACAAAAGAATGATTCGTTTGTATAAAATTCAAAAACACAAACTAAACTATATCATTTAAAGGTGCAACAGCATACAGAGAAGCTATAAAGAAAGCAAAGAAGAACTTATAAAATTTAGCAAAGTTACATTTGTTAGAGCAAAAGGGGGTTGTAATTGGAAAGAAGCACAGATAGGTTTTGAGGGTGTTAGCAACGTTCTATTTCCTGATCTGGGTGATAAATGGTGTTTATTCTTTTTTTAAAAAAATTTTATTTATCTATTTGACAGAGAGAGAGAGAGCACATGTGTGCGTGTGTGAGAGAGAGAGAGAGAGAGCACGTGTGCACACACACACCCGCGCTCGCACAAGTAGGCAGAGCAGCAGGCAGAGGGAGGGGGGAAAACCAGGCTCCCCACTGAGCAGAGAGTTGGACTTGGGGACTGGATCCCAGGACCCTGGGACCAATGACCTAAGCCTGGATCCCAGGACCCTGGGATCATGACCTAAGCAGAAAGCAGACACTTCGATGGTGTTTATTCTTATAAAAATTTGTCAATTAACTTAAGTTGTATATTTATATTCACATTTTATGCATTTTTCTAAATGGTATTACATTTCACAATAAAGACAGTATGAAAATGAACTCTATTTTCATTATCTGTCCATAATTACATGCTACTTTTGAAAGAATTAACTGAACTCACTTAAAGACTACATTCCCAAAGGTATGAAATAATTTCAAAGTCTCCTTTCCTTATAAAATACAAAATACAGCAGAAATTATATATCAATGATACTTATAATCTCAATAATATAAAATTATATCTCCCTATTATTCTCATTACACAGACTGCTTTTCTTTTCCCAAGGGGGGAAAAATACAAATAATAAATTGGGATAAAATTAGACAAAGCTAGAAGGTTAGCAAGATGTCTTCATGAAGAAGCAACTCCTATAATTTCTATTAGGACCCAAATATTGAATTAGAAAGCTGGCATAATGGCTCTTTCCAGTTCATCTTTTAAAGATTTTATTTATTTATGTATTTATTTATTTGATGGGTGAGGGGTAGAGGAGGAGGGAGAGAGGGAGAAAAAATCTGAAGCAGACTCAGCACCCAGTGGGAGCCCAAGGCGGCGGGCGGGGCTTGAGCCCATGACCGTGAGATCCTGCAATGAGCCAAAACCAAGTGTGAGGCTTAACCAACTGAGCCACCCAGGCGCCCCTTTCCAGTTCATCTTTAAAAGGAAGGCTAGATGCCACTGCCAGACATTGAGCAAGAAATTTCTCAGTTACAAGATAATTCAAAAGGAACTGTAGTCACAGTAGAATTTAGGCCCGTACAGTCAGATCATCACTCCATGTAGTGGAAACTAGGTAAATTAAAAACTACTTTCTTCACAGACATGTGCAGTGAGGAGCCTGGATCCCTGAATGCTGGTTTGCAAAATGGCCAGGACGGGGAGGGCGACGAGGGGCGGGGAGGAAGAGCAGACCGCTCTGATCTGCAGGCGGCAAGAAACAGATAGGAGGACTGTTTTGGGCTCCACAAGACCAGCAGATCTCCACACAGCTACCAGAATCTCAGACATTTACTAGAGACCATACATACCCGGATTTAGTCATAGAAGTGGTCCTGAAGGTCTCAGCAACACCTCACTCTCTCAAGGCTGTGTCCTTCAAACAGCCCCACTGTGGGAATGGGGGGCAGAATGTACATTCCAAGGACAGGGCAGGGGGCCCGCTCGCAGGTCAACCGCAGGTCACATCCCCTCAATGACCTCCCCCCACATGCCCTTTAGCTACCACTCATCAGCTGTGTGACCTAGAAAAAGTCATCCTGTTCAAGCCATAGTTTTGTGAATTGTAAAATGAAAGAAGTAATCTTTGCCCTAACTCTCCACTAGGATGTTCTAAGAAACAAGCAAACAAACAAACAAACAAAATAATTGTGAATTCGTCTTATACATAACAAAAGGATAAACATATGTGAAGGATTCTTGTGAGTTTTATAAGCTCTAAAAAGGGGATTTAATATGTGTGTAGTGGGTGGTGGGCAATCAACATGGTGTTTCTTAAAGCAATTCAAACACTAACCCAATGAATCACTGGCATTAATGGTATTGCATAATATCCCTTGGGTAAGCTGGGTTGGGACAGAGATTAGACTGACAAATGCTGCTCCAGAAATTACAATGGGGACTCAATTAGTAAGCTAATCAATGACTTACTTTAAGATTATAGCAGTCAACCTTCCAGAATTAGTTTAGGTAGTGATAACATCAAAAGAAGGACTTGTCAAAAGTACTGAACCTCAGATTATTTTGCTAGTTTGTTATTTAATATTAGCATATTTGCTAGTTTATTCAGTTAAAATAAATTCTAGAGACACTAAGAAGCAAAGAACATGTCTAATGTCAGTATCCCCAACACTGTGCAGTGCTTGGCATATGATGTTTATAAAATGACTGAATTAAGTGGATGGTTTTGTCTCTCTTATGCCCTATAAAATCTATTAAAAACTTTAAAAAAATGCAAATGTAGCTCTTCCACAACATGGCATTAGTTTTAGTTAGGTTTTAATGGAATTTCCTCAAATATTCAAGGAATAGAAAATTCTTAATATTTAAACTCTTTAAATGAATTTTTAATGGCAGTCTTTACCATTAATTTCACAAGGCCAGTCTTATCTTTTTTTTTTAAAGATTTCATTTATTTATTTATTTGACAGAGAGAGAGAGAGCACAAGCAGGCGGAGCGTCAGGCAGAGGGAGAGGGAGAATAGGCTCCCTGCTGAGCAAGGAGCCCGATGCAGGACTCGATCCCAGGACCCTGGGATCATGACCTGAGCCGAAGGCAGACCCTTAACCATCTGAGCCACCCAGGCACCCAAGGCCAGTCTTATCTTGATATTGAATTTTTCTCTATAGCTATAGTAACTATTAAGAAACTATATAATGGAACAAGAGTGGAAATTACATTTGCAGTAATAGGAACCGTGGGAAAAAATCAGAATACTTTGCTGATATACTGACAAAATAGAAATGAATTCCATGTTTCTGGAAGGGTGTAAAATAACAATTTAACAGTTTAATAAAATCCCTCAAAAATAGCTGGAGTGGCTAAAACAAATTTTGGAAAAATAAAGAGAGTGAGATAAACTTATTCTTTCAAATAACAAAACACATATTCAAGATAAAATCATTAAGACACTGTGGATCTGAAACAGAAATGGAATGACAGATGACTGGAATAAAATAGTACATTGAGCTCCAGAAAGTCCACATTAGAATTTAATACATTTTATGACATTACATAAGAGTGGGGAAAAGACAGATACAAACAAATGGTAGGAAGACAGACCAACCATTCATAATAGTACATAAATCAAACATATAATTTAAACCTTACATAACAATAAATTCCAGTAGGATTAGGGAATTAAATATTTTTAAAATGTACAAAATAAAACATGAAAAGGAAATATACATGAGTATTCTTACAATCAAAGTCCTCTCTAAGAATAATTTTAAAATCAGTAATCATAAATGAAAAGATTGTTCGGTTTTAGGTAAAAAGCCTCAATGCTTCTGTGCATAAACACATAAACAACAGCTGAAAACTTGTAAGTAGTGAAGTAAAGACATCTCTGTTCACTTTTTTAGCCATCAGTCAAAAGCAACAATTGAAGGGAAAAAAAAACCAAAAATCCTTTCTGAGACAAAACTAGGAAACACCAATGCCCCAAGTCAAATATATTCGACGAAGAGCAAGCTGTCAAGAGCGAGAGGAGTGAACTGGGGAAGGGAGGATGTGCAGGGAGCATGCTCACTGTGGAGCTCCAGTGGAAGTAGCTGACCTGGTTGCCTCTAAAATAGGAGGGGACATGAAAGGGGGCAGAATCAATGACCTTTTGTTTGGAGATGAAGAAGCAGCACCTGGAACGTCGTTGAATCCCTCTTAAAACCACAAAGAGGTGAAGGAAGTAAGGACCAACGAGGAAAGAAGCAAAAGAAGGTTCAACATCCAGCTCTGCTACCATGTGACAGACTAGGAGAGACTCCATGGTGCAGGAGGAACTCTGCAGGTGCTACTCTTTCTCAGCCAAGGGAAGAACAGGGCTTAACCCCTGAAAAACACAAACCATGTTTCACTGTGGGGCTTCATTCCAAACCTGAGAGAATTGAGAGAATTCCTGGCCCTGCTGTTTTATTCTATTGCCAATAACTGGCCCAGGAAGAATTAACTTCATTCAAAAACCAGGACACCGGTAGTGGGTTGGCACTGAATCATGTGGTTTTCGATTTCACCAACACTTCCTGAAAAGGAAACACATCCACTAATACAGAGAGGGTAAAAGGAAAACATCTTCAACAAGATCTCCTTAAAAGTCATTTGTGACCAAACCATCAATAGCAGCAGGACCTGCACGAAAGTGGAAATCCACCACTGTATCTTAAAAGTTATCAAAACTAAAAAATTACCAAATTCTATCCACAAAAAGAGAAAATACCATCCTGATGAGAAACCAATATGGATTGTTCTGAGAAATACCAACAGGGAAAGACTCTCACAAGGTCAGAATTTTGGTAAGTCCAAAAAGAAAAAAAAAGGTCATATGGTTCAAAAAATGCTAAGGACATCTGGGACCTTGAAAATCTCAGAAATAACTATCAAGCATTCATTTCCAAAAGGATAAATTTCATCTTTTTTTAAAAGATTTATTTAATTATTTGAGAGAGAGAGAGAAGGAGAGAGGGAGAGAAAGACAGAGAGGCAGGGAGGAGCAGAAGGAGAGAGAGAAAATTTCAGCAGATTCTGCGTTCAGCATAGAGCCTGACACGGGACTCAGTCTCATGACCCTGAGATCATGACTTAAGCTGAAACCAAGAGTTGGATGCCTAACTGACTGTACCACCCAGGTGCCCCAAGGATAAACTCCATCTTGAGGGAAAAGTACTGGAAACAAAAACCAAGTTGCACAGAGCAGGACAATGAAGATAAAAAAAGAGGAAAGGCTCTAAGGAAGCATATCCCAGGAAGTTCTGTAACAGCAAAGCACAGTCTATAGAGCAGAATTCAAACATGGAAGCAAAGGAGACTGGAGTCCACAGGGCTAGAAGCAGGAAAATGTTATTGAGTCCAACTTAGCCCTTGAATCCAATATTACTGAATCCAACTAGGCTACACAGAGAGGCCATATAGTAAGCTTTTCATGGCAGTAACAGAGAAGGGAGTCACTGAGTTCTGAAGCCACAAATGCTACCCTACTCCAGCTCTCCCACCCAATAAGCAATTCCTTCTAATAGCCCAGAAGAAAACTCCCCTTATCTAAACATGAAAGGAAAAAAGGAATACAACTTAACCCCATAAAACACAAATTATAAGAAAAAATATAAAAATAAACCTTATAATATTCTATGAAAATACAGAAAAATATGCCCACAAATCAGATAAAAACTAAGAATCCAAAATGAACTACAAGACATTAAGAAAATTACTGCACTTTTGAAAGAACAGCACATATCAGATATAGAAAATCTCAGAAGTTAAATAGTTGGAAATTATATGGAGGACATGAAATGAGAAGCAAGAGATCATTGGAAATAATTAAGAAAGAAAAAAAATTCTCTCTCTTCAAACGATTCAGTCCAAAGCTACTAGACAAGGTCAAGCATGGTAGGCATCCACAGTATGTGTGTGGGGTGTGTGTGTGTGTGTGTGTGTGTGTGTGTGTGTTAGCCTGAAGAAGGTGCACTACCAGGTAAGGAGAGTGTCTTACTGGGGAGGTCAGCAGCCCAGGGGGCAGGTCAAAGCTCAGGTGAGATGAGGAGGGCATCCACTTTGGGGAGTGGAAGTGGCTACGAAGTGGCAGAAGGAATAGGAGATTGGTTATATACAGAAACAATGCTCACATAAATGTATTCAGGCCAATTTTCTCAGAGAATCAAGATACAGTATGAAAAGGTGAAAAGGGAGAAAACAGAAATCAACTCTATGGAGGTGGATTGGAATTGGAAATGTTGGGATGACTTAACAATTTTCAAAATATAGATAGAGAAATAAAAATAAGTGTGTGTGTGTGTATACCCTAGTTGTCTACACTGGGAGGGCCTGGGAGAAGTATTAATTAGCAGCCCAGCACCCAAATCTTGGCTTCTAATTACGATTTTCTTTTCTTTTTTATTGCTCATAAGCTTTATTTGGAGAAATGCTTATTTCCTATGGTTAATAAACTAGACATGAGATTATATTTACAATAGTAAAATCTCAGTGGTGAGAAGAAAAAAGTCACTTAGAAAAAAGAAAATGCTAATAGTGTTGTCTCCGGTTATTTGGAAGGGTTACTTCTTTACATTATTATTATTTTTTATTGTTATGTTCATCACCATACATTACATCATTAGTTTTTGATGTAATGTTCCATGATTCATTGTTTGTGCATAACACCCAGTGATTCAAGCAGAATGTGCCCTCTTTAATACCCATCACCAGGCTAACCCATCCCCCCACCCCCCTCCCCTCTAGAACCCTCAGTTTGTTTTTCAGAGTCCATCATCTCTCATGGTTCATCTCCCCCTCTGATTTACTCCCCCTCATTCTTCCCCTCCTGCTATCTTCTTCTTTTTCTTTTTTCTTAACATATATTGCATTATTTGTTTCAGAGGTACAGATCTGTGATTCAACAGTCTTACACACTTCACAGCGCTCACCATAGCACATACCCTCCCCAATGTCTATCACCCAGCCACCCCATCCCTCCCATGCCCCCAGCACTCCAGCAACCCTCGGTTTGTTTCCTGAGATTAAGAATTCCTCGTATCAGTGAGGTCATATGATACATGTCTTTCTCTGATTGACTTATTTCACTCAGCATAACACCCTCCAGTTCCATCCATGTCGTTGCAAATGGCAAGATCTCATTCCTTTTGATGGCTGCATAATATTCCATTGTGTATATATACCACTTCTTTTTTATCCATTCATCTGTCGGTGGACATCTTGGCTCTTTCCACAATTTGGCTATTGTGGACATTGCTGCTATAAACATTGGGGTTCATGTACCCCTTCGGATCTCTACATTTGTATCTTTGGGGTAAATACCCAGTAGTGCAATGGCTGGATCATATGGTAGCTCTATTTTCAAGTGTTTGAGGAACCTCCATACTGTTTTCCAGAGTGGCTGCACCAGCTTGCATTCCCACCAACAGTGTAGGAGGGTTCCCCTTTCTCCGCATCCCCGCCAACATCTCTTGTTTCCTGACTTGTTAATTTTAGCCATTCTGACTGGTGTGAGGTGGTATCTCATTGAGGTTTTGATTTGGATTTCCCTGATGCCGAGCGATGTTGAGCACTTTTTCATGTGTCTGTTGGCCATTTGGATGTCTCCTTTGGAAAAATGTCTGTTCATGTCTCCTGCCCATTTCTTGATTGGATCATTTGTTCTTTGGGTGTTGAGTTTGATAAGTTCTTTATAGATTTTGGATACTAGCCCTTTATCTGATCTGTCATTTGCAGATATCTTCTCCCATTCTGTCGGTTGTCTTTTGGTTTTGTGGACTGTTTCTTTTGCTGTGCAACAGCTTTTTATCTTGATGAAATCCCAATAGGTCATTTTTGCCCTTGCTTCCCTTGCCTTTGGCGATGTTTCTAGGAAGAAGTCGCTGCAGCTGAGGTCAAAGATGTTGCTGCCTGTGTTCTTTAGGATTTTGATGGACTCCTGTCTCACGTTTAGGTCTTTCAACCATTTGGAGTCTACTTTTGTGTGTGGTGTAAGGAAATGGTCCAATTTCATTCTTCTGCATGTGGCTGTCCAATTTTCCCACACCATTTGCCGAAGAGACTTTTTTCCATCGGACATTCTCTCCTGCTTTGTCAAAGATTAGTTGACCATAGAGTTGAGGGTCCATTTCGGGGCTCTCTATTCTGTTCCATTGATCGCTGTGTCTGTTTTTGTGCCAGTACCATACTGTCTTGATGAGAACAGCTTTGTAATAGAGCTTGAAGTCCGGAATTGTGATGCCACCAGCTTTGCTTTTCTTTTTCAACATTCCTCTGGCTATTCGGGGTCTCTTCTGGTTCCATACAAATTTTAGGATTATTTGTTCCATTTCTTTGAAAAAAGTGGATGGTATTTTGTTGGGGATCGCACTGAACGTGAAGATTGCTCTAGGTAGAATTGATATCTTCACAATGTTTGTTCTTCCAATCCATGAGCATGGAACGTTTTTCCATTTCTTTGTGTCTTCCTCAATTTCTTTCATGAATATTTTATAGTTTTCTGAGTACAGATCCTTTGCCTCTTTGGTTAAATTTATTCCTAGGTACCTTATGATTTTGGGAGCAATTGTAAATGGGATCGACTCCTTAATTTGTCACTCTTCTGTCTTGTTGTTGGTGTATTCTAATTACCATTTTCTACTAAAATGAACCAGAGTTCTTTGAGAAAATGAATGACTGCAGGCCTGGGGCAGGGGAAGTACAAGATTAGCCTGGGACATGGTATTGTACATGAAAAATAAAGAAGTGCTCAAAGAGTGATGGGGTCAGGTCAAGAGAACACAGAAGCCATCATTAAGTGACTCTCACTTGCCAAATCTGGGATTGTTTAAACATCAAAATAAAGAATGATAATAATGGATTATAGGCCATTAAGTAAAAAAAAACCCACAAACCCATCTTAATGTAAATAAATGATTTAAGTAGTAATATGATGAGGAATAGGATATTTACATAGTTTGAAAATACCTCCTTACATAATACTTGAAGAAAGAGGTTGCCTTTATGATGGAGAAACTTGGCAGACAATACTTTAATCAAGTGGCCAAGTTAACATTACCAGTAATAGGAAAATCTAAATAATGTATCACAGAATAGAATGCCTTAAGAACTCAACATAGATCTTACTTAGATCATGTGCTTTTACTGCCAATGATGCAAAAATTAATTCTAAACGTGCAGGAAAATTTTGACTAATAAGTCAAAATTGAGGGGCATTCTACAAATTTACTAGCTAGTAGTCTTCAAAAGTGTGAAGGCCCTAAAGCTGAGGAAAGACAGAAATGGTTCTGGGTAGCAGGAAACTAAAGAAATGTCACAATTAAATACAGTGTAAGAATCTGGACAAGATCCTTTTGCTACAAAGAACAGTATTAGGGATATTTACCAAACTTGAATGAAGTCTGAGGATTAGATGGTCATAACATATGAGAGTCAATCTTTAATCAGACAGTTGTGTTGTGGTTATGCAGGAAAATGTCCTTGTTGGTAGGAAATCCACATAAGTATTTGGTGTTGATGGGGCATCACATCTACAACTTAATTTCAAAAGGTTCAAGAGACAACATATCTTTGTATTGTACTTTCAAATTTTCCATAAGTTTGACATTGTTTCCCAAAAAAGAGAAAATAGTAAATTAGAAGGAAAATAAGAATAAACACAAAGAAAGCATAGCAAAGAAAATGAAAATTGTAAGAGATAAAAGTAAAAAATAAAACAAAATAAGAACAAGAAATAAGATTTTAAGACAATGACAGATATGGAAGACTAGCAAAGGAAATAGAATATGGGTATTGATAAAGCCCCAGAAGAAAAAAATCAAAACAAAAACAAATATTTAAAACTGTATCTTAAGAAAGCTTTTTAAAATTAAAAAAAAAAAAAAAAGCCTAGATTGTATGCTGAAGTGAAACTCCAGGGAACTAGAAAATATTTCCCTTTGGTATTTGGAAATACCAAAGTGTTTCCTAATGTGGAATTTCAACACTAGAGAAAGTGGAAAAAAACACACACACACAAAAGAAAACATGGGAGGGGATAATCTGAACAGAAGACAAATGACTTTGAGAGCAAAATCGATGGCCAATTTAAAAACAAGACAAATTAGTTTGAGTGGGTTTCCTTGCTCTGGAGGAGTTCATAAGTGTTAGTAATATTGCTCAGTTGTTTATTTGAGGAGTCAGTGCAGAGTCTGACATGACCAAAGAATTAGCCTCTTTTAGTCTGTATGGAAAAACTACAAGTGAACATATTTTCAAAGTTAAAAAGCAAAACAAAACAAAAAACTAATTCTGTACAATCTGAAGTGGAATCTGCCAAGATGTGTGACAGCTGATGGTGGTGAAAATAGGTATGGAGCAGAACCAAAGCTTAGATGGATAGATGTACAAAACTTGTGAAACTGGACTGTTCAAACCTATTATTCATTGGACTACTGATCAGCAGGTACTTTGAAAACAATATTTGAACTGATCATGTGTTATAAACACAATGGCATCAACAGTGAACTTTGGGTACTCTTATAGACTTAACCATTGGCAATTCTGAGAATTTTTGTTCAGAAATAGAAGTTGAATATCCTGAATTGCCCAACCACACAGAAAGTCAATGACTTAGCACTGGTAAACATTTTATGACTTTTCACGCACAGGGCAGAGATTGAAATTTTTCTGAATGAGAAGAACTGCTCAGGATGGCTATTGTTTAACCTTGTGTGGCTTTAGAAAACAGCTGTTGCTACAAACTGATAATGTTTCTTAATGAACTGAACCAAAAACAACAAGGCAAAACAGTGTGAGACTTCTTCAGCAGTAAAGTCATTTCAGTGACAATGTTTGAATTTCAAATACTGTCAAACTGCTTTGTATTCTTCCTATGCTGTCAAAAAATTAAGCAAGAAGATTCCATTTCCATACAAATTTGCAACAGATATATTTTCCAAGTTCAAATTACAGTTCCAGTAGCACTTTTCAGACCTCAATCTGTGAAAGAACAGAACTATCTGGATTTCTTATCCTTTATTCCTGTATGTAGCCCCTCCATGCCTCCCTTTCCAAGACTCTCCCTTATTCTACATTTCCCCAGCCATCTCCGTGATTTTATAAAACCTCTTATCCTTCGAAGTGTTCCTTAAATGTCTCAGCCCAAGATTCTTAAGCCCAACTCCTGTGATAATTATTATCTGGTCTTTCATTTGACCTTTCTTTATACTCCTTTTTCTGCTAATATATATCCACTTATGCAATTAATACCTCCTTACATGCACTGTGTCTTAAGGAGAGAAGCTACAATTCAAAGATAACCCACAGCCGCTGTTGGCAAGACGTGAAATTTTAGAAAATGTTGGTTGATTACCTGCTTGCGCAAGTATTTTGACAGTTACATAAAAGTGATTAGTGAAGGACTATGGAAAGACTCACCAACACGTTGCTCTTACAAATTTAATTCAGCTAACATTTCCTAGGTATTTACTTGCTTTCGGCTAGTCACAGAAATGAACCTGAAATTATCTCCATCCTCAGGAATTGAATGGTAGGGTAGAATTATTTACTCCAGTTGTTCTCCACTAATGACAGTTTTGCTCCTGAGGGGATGTTTGGCAATGTCTGAAGACATTTTGGTTTGTCAAAACAGAGAGGGGCAGGATGCTACTGGCATATAGTGAGTAGAGCCCAGGGGTGCTGCTAAGCATCCTAATGCACGGGGGAGTCATCCACAACACAGAATTGTCTGGTCCAAAATGTCAGCACTGAGGTTGAGAAACCCTAATTTACTGCGCCAGTGTGGGTTGAGATGTGGGAAAACAGTTTTCAATACTTGTTTTCTTCATCTTCTAAATTATGAAATTGTCATAGGACTTTTTTTTATATCTGAGAATCTAGGGCTGATGTCTTCCACCTTATTCACCATCATTTCACTAGGCTTAAAACTTCACAAGATTGGAAACCAGTTCTCTTCTTTCTTTGAAGTGTCCAGAATGTTTGATGAGCCTATGTGCTCAATAAATATTTGTTGAATGAGTAATTAAGTGTTGAGGTGTTATCTGCTCTTCCTTCACTCCCCAGTGCATTGGTCTAACATCTGCTTTCTAGAACTACTGTGATCAGAGTTCTAGATGGACCTTTAGAGATAATCTCATCACACACAATTTACTATTCATTAAGATGGTGACACTTTTTCTACAAATACTTTCTCATGGAAAATTCTAACATATGAGGCAGATAAGAATAGAGATGCTCTAAAGGTGAGGAATCTGGAGCCCAACCACCAGCACATTGTGGTGTCTCCTAAGGCGGGCATTGAAAAATCAATGCAAATTACACTCAAATAATAATAATAGACAAAACTAAAGTAGGGAGAAAAGGTGACCAAAATAAAGTCACATAGCTAGGTATTGGTAGCTTGCTAACTGAATCCACATTCATTCATTAAGTACCCTGAGAGGCAGGTGCAGAGCAAAGATTCCTATTTTGTTGAATGAATCTAATACCACACTATGTTAATGTGTGTGTGTGTGTGTGTGTGTGTGTGTGTGTGTGTGTGTGTGTGTGTTTAGAATCTCTGTTATTTATATCTGATCATCTAGGGCTGAGGTTCTCCCCACAACTTCACTCCATTTCACCAGACTAAAACTCCACAAAGTATCTCTCCACAATGGGAATTCAATACTTAAACAAAACGTGTGGATTAACTAGCTATAGAGATACTTCTTTGTGAATCATTTTCCCCCCATTAAGACAGGTTCTTTAATGAGATCAATTAAAGCAGAAGAAATTTAGGAAAGTCCTTCAACATCCACTTATCCTTCCATGTAGATAAACGATTCTTAATGGAGAGAGGGTTGTTGCATAATGGTATTTTGGAATTAGGAGAATGTGTAGTCTGAAAAAGCATTGTCCCTAAATTTATTTTTAAAACCTCCTGATACCTGTATTTTTCATAATACAAACCTCAGATAAAGCTTGTCAAAATATTTTTGGCTGGCTGGTGGGAATACTTAGAAGATAGTCATTCTCTAATGAATAATAAGAAAGTGAAAAGGGGGTGTCTAAGGATCTTACAACGAAAGGTTGAAGCATGAGGTTTTTGTGTTTATCAAAAAATTACAAGATATTTGAAGGTGGGAGGTAGAAAAGAGGGAATTTTATGTATGACCTGGGGCCATTCAGTGCCCTACATAGCTGTTGTTAAAAACAATATAAAGAGGGTTGAGTCTGGGCATAGAACATAGGGGAAATAATGCCAAAGTTCAGAGAACTTCCAGGCCAGGACCTTCGTGGTGAAGATGAGGAAACCATTCTTGAATAATGTTGCTTTGTTCTATTCCCTGTTATACTTTGTTATGATTCCTCTCTACCCTATCAGCATAAAAAGCCTCCACAGAATGACTGGAAGGTCATTATGACAGCCAGGAAGGATCCCACAGGCTGGAGTCATGCTGGGATACTGTCAGAATCACAGGATTATCATGGGAGACATAGCCCCAAAAGGTTTTATCATGAGGTGACCTTGTGGTAGGTAGAGATCAACTTTACACAGATTATATACCCAATCTAGATTTATCTTCTTCTCACACAAACCCCCAAATGGCTTCCTTTGTCTCAGAACTTTTGTATCAAAAACCTGAAAACAAAATTGATGTATGAGTTATCTCAGGTCAATGCTTGAGCTATATTTAGTGATCTGAGAGTCAAAAAAAGGTTTCAACTTTCCGGTAAAATCTTGTAAGCAATAGCTTTATAAAATACCACTAACACAGCTGTATGCAGGGCCCAGAGGGATCTATACCTATGAACATGAGACGAGCCCTAGGGAGCTCTCAGAACAATGATGTCATCCTGGAGAGCAGAAGAGAGAAGAAGGGGACAGCCAAAAAAATGTCCTATCATTAGTCTTGCCTGTCTGAGCACCCTCTGCCATTTCCATCCCCCTCAGTTCATCTGGAACTCCTGCCTGGGCCTGCTGATCCCATTTACCTGTTATAAATTGTCATTGATTAATCTTCCCTTGGGTCCAGCTTCTGTCTTTGTGATTTTTTCTTCTATAGCCAACAGTTCTTCACAGAAGGAGGTGTCCTTAGAGGTCACAAATCTCACTCCTCAATTTACAAATGAGAAGAGTCAGAGTAGGGTAGGGACAGTCTTTGCCCAGAATCACACAGCTAATGTCAAACCTGAGTGAATCTAGGTGGTTCAGCTCTTGGTCTGGTGTTCTCACGACTGGTGCTGGTTGTCTCAGCCTGACCTTTCCCACCCTTTACTGTTGTTCTTGCTTCACCAGAGTCCTCTTTAGAGGACAGTCATTCGGTGAATCTCAATAAGCATTATGGAAAGTACCTGCCAATCACCGCAAAAGATCAGATGTGTTTAATTTTATCATATGAAATGGAAGACTTCTTTGCATTTATTCCCATGAATAAGGAAGAGCTTGGCTCATGATGACAGATACTTGCTTCAGTCCATGAAGCACAGCCTGTGTCGAGGCTGGAAAAAACGAGAATCGGAAACAAACATTTATTTAACCAGGAAATGCCATCTTGTCCCTTGGGTCCACCACTTAAGTCATCATGAAAATCATTTCACAGTCTTTAATTTGGTGATAGCCTATAAAAGCTGGTTTAAGAGTTTGATTGCTATGAAAAGGTTTATAAATGCAAATGGTAAGTGTATTGATTTATAAAACATAAGTGGTAAAATTTTGTAGTGAGTTTCATCAACCATAGTTCTATCAAATGCCCAGAAATTTTTTACAAACACCATATTACAAAAACCCTAAACTACAGAAATAGTTTTAAAAGTATAAGATGGTCTATTTACATATATTTCTTTTTTACCTCAATGCCAGCAGACAGATCCATTAAAATTGTCGGTTATGACTTGTAGCTAATTTTTTTTAATGCAATTAAGTTCCTGACGACACATTTTTTTTTTCTTTTTGAAGACAATACCTCTCTCCCTACATCTTGAAAAAAAATAGTGTTTTGCTACTCGTAACAGTTCTTCCACTGCACACGCTGTGAGCTCAGGAATCCAAATGATGGTGGAGACATTTGTTCATTCCCTACCTCAAGCAGAAACTTTCCCCAGAGTGATTATCTCTCTTCTACCAGAGACAGAGAATTAACTTTCTCTAAATAATCTGTTTATTCTGCTGATTAAAAAAAGCTCTAAAGGAAAGTTTGCTCCAGGTTCTGTTATATAAGGTTTACCTTTTAGCTAAAGTTAGGTCCTCTATAAATGCACATAATGGAATTTATCCTAAATAATAGATTCTAATATGAGAGGCAGGGGGGGATTATAGAAAGTTCTTAATTTTGGAAACAGACTAATGGGTTCAGATCCTGGCTCTGCCCTACCACTCAATTATCTATGGAACCTTGAACAAGTTGTTTGATTTCTGAGTCTTGGTTTCCTTAAATGTTTAGAGGTCTCATGAGACTTAAATAGGTTCATGAGTACAAAGCATCTAGCAAGAACATCTGTACTAGAATATTAAAAATAATATTCTGGCAAAATGAATACGCTAGGTGTGTAAATAGATGGATCTGCAGATCCAAAATTGAGATTATTTTGGAAACAGAGGCAATCTTGGATTGACCCAGAAAGGAAGAGAATAGCTACCCCAATTCTGCATTTTACAAAGATATAAAGTCAAAAGATGTAAAATCAAAGTTTAACCTTCACCCACACTTACCACCCTTTAGTTTCTGTGATTAATAGGTGGAGAAGATTGCATATGAAAAATATATCAATGTGTCCATCCTTACCAAAGTCACAGTTAAGAGTCCACTCATCCTTAAGAGAGGGAAAGTGGTCTAGAAATAAAACATTCTCATCTCAGCTGCTATATTAAGGGTAAATATGTCTTTTTTTTTTTTTTTTTTGAGAGAGAGTACGCAGGGGGAGTGAGGAGGGGCAGAGAGAGAATCCTAAGCAGACTCCGAGCTGAGCCTGACATGGGTGGGGCTTGATCCCACGACCCCGACATCATGACCTGAGCCAAAATGAAGAGTTGGACACTTAACCAACTTAGCCACCCAGGCGCCCTAAGGGTAAATATGTCTTTAAAGATATTTGAACAACAGCACTTTTATATGGGGGATAGACTTTTCTCAAATTTCTTCATTATTCTAAACCACACTGACACAGGTATATGGTCTCCCTGATGTTTGATGAATTTGGGACGCAATTGTGGATTAAAAACCGTCAACCCAAACTTAGAAAACCAGGGTCACACTACATTGGTCTGAAAGTTTAGCGCCATACAGCAAATGGTAAACTTTGTGAACCATAATGCTTTTGGATGTACTGCTAGTAGGGTATGAATGCTATGACATGGGCATAGAGAAACACAATTATTGTAGATAAATTATTACAAGCTTGATTTCTACTGTATATACTGTATGTTTTCTTAAAAAGAATAAAAAGTATATTTTCCAGCTAATTAACAGAAGGTAGAATTTTAGACATGTTGCAAATAATTCTCCAATGGCAAATATCTATTCTAAACAATGTAGATCATACGCTGTTTACCTATTGAGGAAACTACACACATTTCTAAAACTATTTTTTTCATAGAGGAGCACTAATTATATTGATTCAATCAGCTAAAAAATACATATTATTTACCTGATATTAATAACACAACAGTAACAGAAATGATGCCCATCCTTCCTTTAGTGTATGTAGTAGTTAGTGCTCCATTTAACGGCAAAAAGCTTTCACCCTCTGGGTCAGAATATGGGATGGAAAGTATGAAGTAAAAGCCTTTCCCTAACCCCTAATAACGACCAGTTGGGAAGTGAAATAGCCATAACACCCCCTTGGGTGACTCAAGGGAAGAGGTTTTGGAGAGAGCAGATCAGCGTGGAAGTTCAGCTACTTCCCCAAAGACCAGTGCAGAGCTTTGAGGCAGCAGGAAGCCACCTAACCCCAGGACCGCACAGCTGCTGCTAAGCACCAGCTTCCTTTTCCTTCCCAGCAGTCTCTTCCAAGGCTGAACTCCAAGTCAGGAAATTTTTCTCAGCAAGGTAATGATCTGATCCAAAATAATCAACACTTAGCTGTGAACAGCCAATGTGCTTAATCCTCCCTGGAAGTGTTACAAAATAGTCTAGAGAAATTTCCAATTGGTGAAGTGAAGGCAAGCGTGTGTGCATGTGTGTGCGTGTATGTAAGGGGGTGATACAGAAGTCACTTCAACTAGCCCCAAAAGACTGCCCCCTGCATCCTCACATCTCCACCCGAAAGTAAAATTAGCCACATGTGCCTGCCACTCTTCTCTGAAATAATTCTGTATAGATATCTCAGGGGTATTTTTATTTTTATAATCTCTGATCCTAATTGGCTCCTTCTACTCTGAAACCAACCTTTATTTGCATCTTTGGATCTTCCATTTCAAATGAGAAAGGGAGAGTGTAGAAAATAATCTTCTTTTGAAATATGTGAAACCAGATCTCATCAGGGAATTAAAATTCTGTTGAGTTGCAGCTTGTAATTTCCCACAACCAAAAAATAATCAGTTATAAACTATTTTGAAATTAGGACTCCAGTCTTAAGGCTTTTTCTATTGTACTTGAAACAGAAGTGATTTTAACCAATCTTCTGGGCTTCGGAAGGAGAGTAGGTTAGTAATTCAATTACTTACTAAGTTTCAGATAAGAAAGGGTATCAGACTACATACCATTTCTATCCATTTTTCAACAATTCCTGACCTGAGTCCTAGGTTTATGGTGCTGACAGAACTAAAAAATATTTAAGTTTTAAAATTACTAGGTCTCAGGGGGCGCCTGGGTGGCTCGGTTGGCTCAGTTAAGCATCTGACCCTTGATTTTGCCTCAGGTCATGATCTCTCTCTCCTTCTGTCCCTCCACCTTCTAATTAAAAAAAAAAAAAAAATTACTAGATCTCAGGAGCCTCTGGACTTTTTTTATGAAGTTTAACCAAGAATTTGGCGAAAGTGTTCTTACTAGGACTAGATGTGGCAAAAAGAAAAACACGCTAAAAGGATCACTGACACTAGGTTTTTATCACACCTGGAATGAAATTTTGTCTGCAAACACAGCATTTAAAATATTGTAGATGTTGCTAATTGTATTTGAGAGGCCAATTCAAAGCACAGTTATGGCGGTTTATAGTTGACGTTAAAGGGAAACGCCTTTGAATGTGCTTGCTACTTTAGCGGTTTATAACAATTTCTTTTAATCAAGGAAGTGTAACATAATGGTCAAAGTATAATAAATCTGAACAAACTCTACCAGATGCATATTTATTAGTTACAGAGGCTGTGATACTCTTTGGACTTAATCAAGTCAGATAGCATAGACCAGCGTTTAGATAATAGGTATCTCTGATACCTATCCACAGAAAGAGATACACATCCACTGAAATAGTTTGGTATGTCAGTTTAAATATGTTGATGAATTGAACTAAATTCAAACTGGCTAAAAGAGCTAAATGTTGACTCATTTAACAAGAAAATCCAGTGTGTGTGTGTGTGTGCGCGCGCGTGTGTGCGTGTGTGTGTGTGTGTATGGCAGGGCGTGGCAGTGTCTGGTGGCTCATGGTTTTCTTTCTCTTCTCTCCATAGTATCACACAATGTCAGTTTCATCCTAAGGCTGGCTCCAGTCATGATTACACAATAGCTATCAGAGTGACAGAGGACAAGTGCTTCGTCTTCCACATCCAGAGGCCTGCGTCTTCCCCAGAATTTCAAGCTAGAATCCTGAGCATGTCCCTGATTGGAACAGCTCACATCATATGACAAATCCCTAGCTAATCATTGTGGCCAAGGAAATAGTTATGTCAATCGGTTTATACCATGTTTGGAACTGGGGATGGAGTCATTTCATGAGAAGGACATAGATTATGTGGAAGACAGGTAGATACTAGGAGGAAAGCTAGGGAAATGGACAAATGAATACTAAATGTTCACTACATGGACATCTGGTCTGAAAGACAATAGCAAACCCGGTGCTGTACTTTACTGAAAATCATTGTTGGTATTATTAATAACAGTTTCTGGATCACAAACTAATAGCAGCAATAACAACAAAATTCCAAGGCCAGTATGTTTCTTTTATTATTTTGTGTTTGACTTAAGATGGTTGAATGATTTCATTTTCAGTTATAAGCATTACATTAATTCCCATGCAAAAACCCAAGACTGCATATGCCGGATTTCAATTGGCCAAAATTCAACCTGTGAGTCTGGACATTCGAGATCAAATCCAAAATGTTGCTTGACCTTTCCAATAGTAGACATCATGGTCATCCTTTGAGATATCAGCAGGGCCCCTGACCTCTCAAACACCACAGTTTGCCATGAGTCCATACCAAAACAAGGAGCCAATGCCTTGCTGTATCTAAACCTGATAAGTGATTTCATTCATGAAGATAAGACACCTCCACACGAAGCTACCACCCATAGATATGTCCTTGTACCTGCTCTATAGAAACACCTGCTTTTGAACAGGCATGCTATCTTCTATTTGGGGATTATAAATTCTTTCTGCCAGTTTTCCCCACAACTCCCAGTAGAAGCAAAGAGACTTTACAAAAAAAGCTTACCTCTATAACCCCAAAAGCAGTACATACAAAGACACCTACTCTATCAAGTATATATTTTCTCCAGCTTTGGATGGTCACTAAGCAGGTGTAAAGCTTCACAAACTTCTCTCAGTGAGGCAGGAACCAGGAATATCAAAGAGGGCAAAACAGGACCCCACAATTAAAGGAGAACGAAACAAATGCAAAGAATCATTCTATTGATTGAGAGAAATGGGCTAAATAAAAAACAATGATAGCATTTCAACAGTGGATGTCAATTTATATTGAAACACACACACTGGAACTCTGACAATGGCCAAGATTTCATTAGTGCAAATAACAATTATAATGGTATGTTCTTTAATAGGATTTAAATAAGGCTTCAAATAATTACACACGCTAAAACTACCATTTGGAAACCTTAATTCTGTTTGGAAAGTTGTCAAACACAGCCTCCAAACCATCCAAAGTTCTGATCTGAGGACAATTACATTCAATGAAGTTGCTCCAAAACACAACTAGTAGCATTATCACTTTCAAAGTCTACATTGTTTGGTGGAAAGAGGGAAACTACTCTGGTCACTGGTCAAAAGAAAGAAATCCAGCTAGCATACCAGGTAGTTTCCAGGTTCAGATGATTTTGAAATATCTGTAGTGATGAAAGCTCATTTAAAAAAAAAAAAAAAGACTCCTGAAGCGTCAGAAAGAGATCTCTTGCCCTATCCTCATTAACAAATTTGCACAAAGCATGAAACAGTAAAAAGCAAGAGAATTCATGGGCATTTTCATCTATGGCTCAAGTTCTCCTTAAAAAAAAAACAAAACCAAAACCAGTGTGACAATACCGACAAAAAGTAAACAACAAAATCAGAGGCAGAATATGAAATAGTAATATACTGTTTCAGAGCCTGCACTGTCCTGCAGAACCAGGAAACTTAACATGTGTTCTTAACAGATCCAATCTAGGCTGGATATGTAAAAAACGGAAAGTCGGCATCACAAACCACACTACACATTATGAGAGTTTTAGAACCAGGAAAAAGAAAAAAGGCAGCAAAATGCTCAGAAAAATTTATCATCGATTCTGAAATGGGGCCTCGTGACATCATCAGGGTTAATAAAGACAGAGATGGACTTCCCCGGGTTCTCAGTCACTAGCTGTTGCAGTTTTTTGGCCAAACGGTCATCGGGCTGGTTGGGGTCCCCTCCGTCAGACTGCGGGGAGGGGATGCTAGTGGTGCTCCCTCGCCTCTGGAGCTCCAGAGTCAGCCGGTTGGCTGCCTTGACGTGCTCGATGGCGGTGCGCAAGTGCTCGGCTGGGTCTGAGCGGACGGAGGAGAGCTTCCGCGCGTGAAGCATGACGGTCTCCTCTGACAGGTGCTCCAGCATGTTGCACTGAGGGATGAAATAATTGGGGCACATCTTGTTGACCAGACAGTGTTGGAGGTCATCAATGAGGCCCAGCAAAAAGTGGGCTGCATAGTCTTCTTGGGCCAAGTAGTTGGCAGGAAGTCTGTCACAGGCCCAGAGCATCATGCTCCGCAGGTGATAGGGGCTGATAGCCTTGGGCCGGGACAGGAGTTTAATGATGATGGCTTTGCACGCCTGGTAGGCCTGCATGAGGCTACTGGAGATGCACTTCTTCAGCTGCACCTCGCTCCTGGCGAAGGACAGCCGCCATTCATTGTCCTTCTTGCCCTTGTAGGAGCAAGCAGGCACCAAGTAAAATCCACTGATGACCTCTTCCTCGGTGATCTTCCCATCCCAAAAGTGGTTCTCCATGAGCCAACTCTGGGCCACTGCAGGCCAGCCTTTGAAAGATACCACGGGGACAATATCATACAACATGCGACTGCTCCCCACACCCAGGATGATGGAGATTATGGTCCCGTTCTTTTCTACCTTTTCCACCTTCGGCATCCCTCGCTGGGGTTTCTTCTGGATCTCGGACAGGACAATGCTGATGGAGTCATGGAACCAGTCGGCCACTTTGGTTGGGGAGAAGAAGTAGTTGGTGGCACCATTGATGTGATCCACAATGGTGCAGCAGTCTTTCCACTTACTGATTGTCCCCTCATCAAAGAGCCGGAGGCTCAGCCAGGAGTGGCACAAGGCTGAGTGGCGCATATCGAGTGTCACAGGCTGATTACGGTCATGCAGCTTAAGGGCTGGCACCAGAAGAGTGAAGTCCATATCATAGTCTGTCCCCCGGGCATAGACATTAAGCTCATCTAAGTCCAGGTCCACCACACCTTCCCGGACTCCCCCAGAGAGCAACAGGTACTCATTGGCCACTGGAAGTTTTTGGTCCAGCTTTTGCACCATTCCTAGAAACAGAAAGAGAAAACACTATTACAAGAAACACAGACAGCAGAGTCCTTTGCATCAGAATTGAACATGTTGAGTTTCTCAGACCCACTATTCATTAGAAGTACAAAATCAGACTTTAGGCTGCTACACGGGCCCAGTCAGCAGTATACTTTCTTTCTCATCAGTGATAGAATACAGCCTTTACCAAGTGGGAGAATTATGACAGATTTTCTCTTGTGGCAAGAGCAGTATCTTTTTTAATCATAAACCGGGGCTCTTCTTCCCCCGGTCATCACCTTGGTTAGTGGCATTGCCATCCACTAGGTCATTCAAGCTGAACACCTCAGTAAGCTTCAAGTTTTGTTGGCTTCTACAGCCAAATGTTATCTATATAACCCCTGTGACATTTCTCACTCCTTCCCTGTTCTCCATCTCTGCTGCCATCATATAAAGCCAGGCTCTTTTATCTCTTGCCCAAACAGCCTCCCACCCCTAGGCTCTTCCTGTTTAAACCTTCCTCTATCCTGGCGATTCTCAGTGTGGGCTGTGGACACTGAATGTGGGGCACTGTCAGGGAGTGGTGAGGTCACAACTCTTTCCATAATAACACTAACACGTTATTAGCCTTGTTTACTGTGTTGAAACTTGAACTGACTTGATGGGATGAACGCAAATGGCGGGTCAAAGTGCTAGGCATTCGTGAAGATAGTGGCACCAAACTTACAATGGCAGTCATTGGACTCTTTATTGATGACATGTACTAGCATTAAAAAAAAAAGTTCAGTTGCACTGAAGAAAATCCCTAATGGAAAAGAAAAATGGGTTAATTTTTCTTAAATCCCAACTCTAGAGCAACCTTTCTAGTGTTCTGTGCAACAAAATGGCGAGTGACCATAGAGCACTTCTGCCTCATACTGAAATAGAAAAGCTGTCTTCAAGAAAGCGCCCGTGTTGGAGTTGTGAGCTAAGTTAGTGGCTTTGTTCATGGAAGACCATTTTTGCTTTAAAGAACAACTGATCAATTATGGGCATTCAGACTTGAGTATCTGCTAGACATTTTCATTAAAAAATGAACAAAGTTAGCCTGTCTTTGCAAAAACAACTAAAATATTTATTGATAATGAAAAAAACTGGAGCTTTCCAAAAAAATGCTAAATTTTAGAAAACTCATCTCTTGTACCATGAGCTTAATATCTTCCCAAATGGTATGTGTTCTGGTAAGATTGGTGGTGACATAAAAAGTGTGATTTTTGGACGCTAACGTGAGCTCTTTAAGAGCACGGACCACGTCTCAAATCTGTATTAGGCAGGCATTAGGCTCTGCACCCAGCAGGTGCACAACTGGAGCTAAGACTGGATGGCAAAGGAACAAACAGAAGGAATTAATGGGACTTAACCATGAAGAGCTTAAATAATTATGGACTAAATGTAAATGACTGCTCCATTGACATACAAATGTCCCCTCCCTGCCAGCATCACTCTCTGTGGCGTATTTAATCTTTTCCCCAAAGATCGCAAAGAACTATCGCAAACTACAATTCCCTTATTCACCGCAATTACTTTTAATCAACATAAGTTTATTATTCATAGGATAACTCCAATACAAATAAATAAGTCTTGTGTATGTGTTTATGCTACCATTTTATTTCAGAATTTAATACTCAAATGAAATAAAAATGTGCTCTTTTCATTCTTTAAAATCCTATTTTCCAAGCCATATTAACCATGAAAAATTCTTATTTAGTACCATTTCCTTACATATAGCTAGAAACACAGCAAACTATCACTTTTGTTTTAAAGCAATCAAAAACTGTCCAACTTTAAAGAATCCACAATTAGTCAGAAAGAGAATCCAGTGTACCTGACTTCTGAGGCTGTTTTTTACATGCCTTGTGCTATGCCACCCAGAACCCTTTTCAATAAAGGACTTCTTGTCTCAGTGGCTGGGAATCTGTCAACGCAATCCCTTAAGGATTGGCTGCAAAAAGTCAGCTCAACCACAGTCATGTCCTGTGTTTGGGGTGAGGGTGGGGGATACACATCGATGTGAGAATGCCCCGGTTCAGGATACTCCGAAGAATTATTCAAATCCAGAGTTCCCAGGGGGTCAGCTAAGGCTGACATTGTGGCCTGCAAAGAAACCTGACTTCTCCCTCTGCCTGATCCCGCTTTAGGTCCCTACCTTCCACAGTGGCTGATCCCAGGGGGGCGCTTCTTAATAAATATCCTAGGGGCACCTGTGTGGCTTAGTTGGTTGAGTGTCCAACTCTTGATTTCAGCTCAGGTCATGATCTCATGGGTTGTAGGATGGAGCCCAGCATTTGGCTCTGCCCTCAGTGGGGAGTCTGTATGAGATTCTCTCTCCCTCTCTCCGCCCCCCCCACTCATGCCTGTGCATGCGCACGTGCACTCTTTCTCTCAAATAAATGTTTTTAATAAATAAATATCCTAACTCCATTCGAAGGGCTGCTTCCTGAGGAACCCAATCTAAGACCCTATATTCTAAACAAGCAAAAAAAGCCTTCACTATAAAGTCAGCATGGAAAATTTATCTTTCTTTTAAAAGTGGTTTTCAAAAACCAAATTTAGTAACCAAGGATTGAAAGTTATCATAAACACCAAAAGCAAGATTCATTTCTCAATTGTCATGTTTCAGTATTAAGCTCATCTTTACAATTGTAACAAATATTACCACTCCAAGTATTAAGATAAGATTTGCTTCTCAGAATCCAGGGTAGGTTGGGAAAATGGTTTTCACTATATTATAGGTTCATAAATAGGTAGTTCTTTCAAAGATAAATGTTTGATAATGAAATTTATCATTAGTTCAAATATTTTTAAATTCTAGCATTTGGTGCCATAAATACACATAGGAACCATGTTGAGAAGTGTTATGATTAATAAGTAAGATCTGAATAAATCAGAAGTGGTATTATAATTTGGATGCCACATCATCAGTATTCCCTCTTAGGCATGACTCAAAACTCTGTACATTCTTTTTTGCCCTAGACAGGATCAAACTGGCTCTGAGCATACCAGCAAGGACTTGTCTAGACAACCAGAATAAGTTGTGCATTAACAAGCTGGGTAGAATTTGTTTACAAACATGCCACTGAATTTTGCCTTGGACTGTCAATTTTGGTTTGGATAATCACCAGGTTAAGAAAAAGCTAAAACTCCCTTCTGCCCTCTACTGGATTAAAGAAGTTTTAACATGTTTTCACTTGTTAGCATATACACTAGGAACATTCCTGCCAGTAATAAAATATTCTTTTTCCTCCCAGATGCAGCTTATGCACCTAGTTAAAATGTTGCCCCTCCCTTCAGGAGACATAAAAGTATTTGGCTAAATTCTGTTATGAGGAGTTCGGTTAATTTTGGACATTTACTCCTTTAAAAGGGGCAGAGAGAAGTTTAGCAGCAAAAAAAATATTGCAGAGGTTCATTTGCTAAGCTCCTAAAAGTTAGAAAGAAAGTCCCCAAGGCCACATATTTTGGGAAGCTAGTCCCCTGTGACATCCACATTTACATTTAGCCCACCTGAGCCCATTAGTCCGCAGTTTTACCAATGATTTGGTAACACAAACTGGAGCCTGCCCAGCATTCTACTCAAATGCCCTCCTTGAAAACTTTCCTGGGCTAAGTTTAAATGAAAATGAGCTGACATCAGCTATCATGGCAGATGGGTTGCCATGCAACTAAAACACAGCCAAGGGCTGGAAGGAAAAAGGCAAAGGAGAGAAAAAAATTCAACCATATACTTGGGCCATGGGTACCAGTTCCAACAAGTGCCATCTCTGAATTTATCCGAAGATTTCTGTGTAATTACAGGAGGGTGATATCAAGTGACTGGCTGCTTAGCTATTAGCAAATTATCCAAAACCATGAATGAGAACAAAAGGAAGAATCACACATGACAATGCGCCTGTTAGCAGGAGAAATGCCTTATTCCCCAGGGTGGGTCTCTTCTTTTTCATGGAAGTATGGGCATATGTGTGCTCTTAAAAACACAAAAACTGTCTCCCAGCCTCCCTTCCTGTAACTGATTCCTTGATTTTGCTTTATTTCATAGTTTCTACTTAAGAAGACCTTAATATTACTGGTGAAACAGGTAACTAAAGAGTTCACAGGGCAGCTAAGCCAGGCTACAACTCTTTTACCCAAATCTGCTTGTTCTCAGGAATGCTGTCTGCCACCACATTTCTGTAGCCTAATATTCTTGCCTGATATTGTGATAACCAAGTGTTAATTTTGTTGTTTTGCAGAGACTCAAGATTTCATCAAAAAGCCAGCCAAGCCAATCAGGACCTCTGGCCTCCTCTTTGAGCACACGGAAATGAAATTAATACTCCCCTGCTCAGTAACTTCCTCCGTCCGATTTTGAGTCACCATAGCTTCTCTCCCCATTACCCAGTCCCTTTTCCACTTGCCTTTAGAAATCCTGGACCCTCCCCTCTGGGAGGCGGATTTAAGGCTTGCCCTCCCACCCCCTTATTTGGCTGCCTCTTGAAGAGACCCTTCCTTGTTGCACACTCTCTCAGTGATTGGTTTCTTGGTGCAGGGGACAGGGGAACTTGGGTTCTGTTTACACTGGAGCCTCGAGTTTAAGGAACGACTTCCACATCATCCACTTAGTCCTTTGCTGATTATCTTTAGAATATCAAGTGAAAAATGGAACTCTGTCCCTGACACCCTTATATTCTAGTGAATAAAACTTTTATCAATTTCCACTGAATTCAAATTACAAGCTGCCATCACTCAAGCACATAATGCCAGATTGTTAACACGGGCACACATGAACCAGGTGTGGTTTCCAGCCTCACAGCTTCTCTCCAGTAGGTATGTGGGGACTCAGGGAAGTAACTTATTAAATACTAAGTACATACGGGAAATTGGTGCTTGTACAGATTCCATAAAAAAGCAAAACAAAGCTGTTACCTATGCTGAGGGGAGAAAGATAGGCCAAAGAGGTAAAATGTTTATGTCTTACTACTGAAGCTACAGAAGTAGATAAATTTTGTCTCTATATCTTTGTGTATATCAAGGATTTCTATGCAGATTAAAAAAGACCTGGGAGCCTGGGTGGCTCAGTTGGTTAAGCGACTGCCTTCGGCTCAGGTCATGATCCTGGAGTCCCGGGATCGAGTCCCACATCGGGCTCCCTGCTCAGCGGGGAGTCTGCTTCTCCTTCTGACCCTCTTCCCTCTTGTGCTCTCTGTCTCTCATTCTCTCTCTCTCAAATAAATAAATAAAATCTTAAAAAAAAAAAAGACCTGAGTATCTTGACAATATTCATTTCATTAAAAAATGTTATCTTTTCCACCCAAACTCATGTGGCACACTAATGACAGACAGTGCCTTATACAGCGGTGACGCTCAATAGTAGGAAGGGTACGGAATGGGATGATGCTGACAAAGTGCTTCTGCGATTTGGATACGTCTCCTTGGGGAACAGTCTATTGGTTGTTAAATAAATACTATAAAACCTTCCTATAAAAACTGATTTCTACTTCAAAGAAATAAATATTTTTGTCAAGCTTATTGACAACCTGAGCAGTAGGCATGGCCACCTTCTAAGAAAGGCACCAATCTATGGGATTTTTAATGACTCTCATTTGGGGAAGATTTTAGTATTTTCCTCATTTGTGGCCAGAAATCATATATGTAGAATCCCTCACCTTGCAGGTGAAAAAACTGAGGTTCAGAAAGGAGAAATAACTCACTCAAGGACACACAGCCCTAGTGACAGATTAACAGCATTGTCTTTTTCCCACAATTGTTGCAAAGGTGAGAATGGCATAAACCTATTGCTTTCCTTATGACAACAACGGAACTTGACATTAATGCAGAACGGTCTGAAAGAGAAGCAGCAGGGGGTCTCAAGGCAAAGTGTCACTTTGTGCTTTCATTGGTCAAAGCTGTGGTGTGACCTTGGACAAGCAGAACATGTCTGAGCACCCACAGTTATCATAAGGAAGAACAGACCTTATGTCTTGTAAGAAGCTATTAGTATTACTCCAAAATAAATTGACTATAAGACACAGGAAATAGAGAAGGAAGACACAAATGGAACTTCTCAGCTTTTTCAATACCTGCTGAGTGATCATTAATATTAACAGTTAGAGCAATATATTCTTAGGGCAAAGAACCTGTTTTATTTGCCATAATTTCTGAGACAACTGCATATAATCTTATTTAAATCTTTTAGAAAACTGATTAACTCATGTATGGTAATGACCTATAATTTTTTTTTAAGATTTTGTTTATTTGAGAGAGAGAGAGAAGAAAGAGAGCAGGAATAGGGGTTGGGGGGCAGAGGTAGAGGGAGAAGCAGACTCCCCACTGAGCAGGGAGCGTGATGCAGGGCTTGATCCCAGGATGCTGAGATCATGACCTGAGCCTGAGCTGAAGGCAGCCGCTTAACTGACTGAACCACCCAGGTGCCCCTGGTAATGATCTATTGATCAAATATATATCGCCATAGGTCTGATTCAAAAGATGACTCTTCAAAGGAGTCTCCCTTGCTTGATCTCTCCTTGTTTCGATACAGATATGTGTGCGAGAGCACTGGAATAAGACAGGCTTGGGTTTAAATCTGGGTTTGTCATTAAGTAAGCCAGACAAGTTACTTAACCTTTTTGAGCTTCCAATTCTTCATATATTTAAAACAAACAAACCATAAAACCACTCTTTTGGAGTTGATATGAAATGTCTAAGCACATGGTAGATATTTCGCCCATTTTCCCCATGTGTTTTCCCTTTTCTCCACCACCTATAAAACTGGAAGAGCAAACAACACCTATTCCACAGAGTTGTTCTGAAGATTTAACTAAACCAGTCTAAAGCCTCTAGCACATGCGAGGTGTACAAAACATGTTAGATGAAGGGAAATGAATGGAGTATGCTCTCCCCTCGCTGCACTCAGGCTGCCGCTAGCCTACAGATGCTTCCTCTGATAAATGCCATCGTGTGGCATGGCGCACAGCTTGGCAAGTAGAGGGCAGGCTGGATTCCAGCCCTTTCTTGTTCCTTCTGAACGAGTGCCCTGCAGAATAAATAACCTGCACGCCCCTATGCAGGGCCTCGATCTGAATTCTTACATTAGCACTTTCTACGCCTATTGAATAGTGGGCTCTACTTCCCTCCTAAATAGGATAACGATATAAAGCATTTGACACAGTATTTGGCAAAGAAGCTCAGCAAATGGAAGATACTGTCACGGTCAATCATCCATAAGCTCCTATAGTCAGGTTTTATTACCGCAGTGGCAACACAGATCTTGGAATCAGAAGGTAACTGCTTGTTGAGTGTACCGATGGTTTCCATCAACTCCAATGCCCCAATAACCATATCTTGGGGATCATAGATTTTGCTGCACAATATAATATGAAATATTGTCAGCACATATCTATAAGATCACTTAGTAATAATTCAAAAGTCAGAGTAAAAAAAAGGCCTAATTTTTCATTATTTTCTTTTTTAAAAATTAAAGTTCTAAAAATTGGTGGGCTTTATCAAGGTCTACTAAGCTATTTTGATCACAGTGAGCATGAGTTAGGCCTGGATTCAAGTCCGATCCACCCATGACCAACATAATTAACCCACTCTGGGCCTCAGCTGGGGAATGAAGTTGGGAATGACAACTAAATTTGGTGGGGTGGTCACAGGGACAAGACAAGAAAATGCACACCAAATTACTTAGCATGTGCTCTGATACCTACTTGGCAGCCAATAAAGAGAGGGTTCTAAGCACATGCACACAACACACATTATCAATATATTTTCCCTATCTCATAAGTCTTGGCTTTTTTTTTTCTATTTAGTTCTTAAGACAGTTTAAAAACTCATGGTTTCTGCCAATCAGAACTTAATGGCAAGACCCAAAGGGGCATCTTATTAGTCCCACTTACCAGCTTCCCACAGCCACAACAGGGCACGAAAGCTACATATTGTCAATTTACAAGGAGTCTTCACTTTAGAGGGCTCATTCTTGAAAGATAAAAACAACAAGCAGTGGACAGCAAGTGTAATGCCAATATGGTATTAAATAGCTATCTAAGGATACAGAAATGTATCAATGATGACCAGATCACCTTTCTGCTGATCTGCAGAAGAAGCAATAAGCTTGTGATGATGTTCAGAATCAAGTCAGCTGTGCCCCATTCGCCTCTGCTTGTGATCCCCTCTGGGTGTGGTTTGCATTCCTTTCCCATCTGAGGATGTCTATGCTACGCAAACCATTTAACTTCTCTGAAACTGGAAAGCTGGGTTGGATTGGGGGAGACAGCTGTCTACATTTCAGAAGAGAAATAATGAAGTAAGCCAAGTTCAGGAACTGGCAGAAATGATGGAGATGAGATTCAAAACTCAGGTTTAATTTATTCATGCATGCGACACAGAGTCTTAGTGCCTCCTCTGAGCCAGAACTATGCTAGATGGTGAAGAGAAACACACAGCCTTCACTGCATAATGCTTCTCATGCAGTGAGAAAGCCAGATATAACTGTATCAGTCAGGAGAGAAGTAGTTATGTTGAGTAACAAAGCTAAAGCCTCAGTGACAGGAACAAAAGTCTTTTTTCATTTAGGCTTTGTGACCATCTGGGGTTGGCTGGGGGCTCCTCTTTTCTTAATCCAGGACCCAGGTGGATAGAGCAACCCTTATTTAGAACTTCACGGTTACTCTCCTGTAGGAAAAGAAAGCCCTAGAGAATCTCTTTTCAGCAGGTAAGTGCTCCAGCCTGGAAATGACAGATATCATTTTCATTCATAAATCACTGGCCCAAACTAGTCACATCGTCTCACCTCACCCCAGGGAAGAAAGTGCAATTCTCCCTCTGGCTGGGAAGATAGAGAGCCAGAAATATTTGATGAGCAGTGTGAAGAGCTCTCACACTAATCAAATAATCATACACTAATGAACATATAATTACAAGCTGAGATAATAACACTTAAGGAAATGAATAAAGATCCTAGCCAAAACACAGAAGAGGAAGAGGAGTGCAAATCATTTAGCCTGGAGAACAGAAAATTCAAGAAGGCCACGAGACCCACCTTCAAATATTTGATGAGTCGCCCTGGTAAAGAAATGGGCTTTATCTATGGGATTCCAGTAAGGAGAAGACAGAGAGAGAAACAGTCTCTCTCATGTGTCAGTGAAAGACCTGTCTTATCAGGTAGAATTTTCTGACAATGCTGCCAGTGGAGAGTGGGCATTTCCTGTCCCAAGAGATGATCAATCAGAATCCTGTGGGGTGGAATGGGAGACTAGAAATACAGCCATGTGATGGAGTCTGAGTATAGATGTCTTCTAAGGTGGCCACTCATCACAAAAAGCTACTACTAAAGACAGACAACTACAACACAGACTCCTAAAGCCACCTCTGGCCATGCCATGGGGGCCCAGAGACAGTGGCAGTAAGAAATCCAAGGGCGCATCATGCTGGATGCCACTCTTCTCTCTCATTGAGTTTACTCATCTGCATTTTTAACCTGCAGCCCAGCTGCGGTCACATCCTCTAAACTCCGCCAGTGTTAAAAGGGGAGCGAGCACAGTACTAACAATAATACATAATGGCAAAAGAAGCACTGACTTCATAGAGCACATTTTCAAAGTATGCATATCTCATGCCAAAGGCTCTCTGAGAAGGGCACAAACATTTATTGGCTCTACTATGCATTAAGGCACAAGTGGAATGTTTTACCTATTATCTCATCCAATGTTCTTGGCACTTTCAAGTACATAATATTGTCCCCATTTTACAGATGGGGAAATCAGGATAAATAAGTCAAATAAATTGTTCATGGTCACGATAGCTGAGTTGGGATCCAAATTTAAGTTGATTCGATACTCTTTTCACTATCCCATGCTCCTTTCTAGCAATAAGAGTGCTCTTCTAAGAGAACAAACAATTTAATATCTTCAAGCCTTTAAAATTGCCATGTACGATGCTATAGGAAATAGTGGAAGCTTATTTCTCTATCTAAAAATAAAACTGATTCTATTTTTGGAACAAAATGATTTCTAAAGCAGATGAATAGCTGATTTTAGCCATCCCTGAGGAATGAAGTGCATGAGCAAAATGGGTCGTGGATCATAGGAAAGGCATGATTATAAATAACTAAAAAAAAAAAAAGCTATCTAGTGCTGTGACACATAGCTACGTGTGCATGCACGTGTATGTATTGCACACTCAACTCTTAGGCCATTTTCAGAGAGCATCCCACAAGTGTTTTCATCACAACAACATCCTTGGCATTCTTTCAGGACCCCAAGACAAACTCTGAGAATGTTCCCATCTATTTAGATGCACAGTCTAACTTAAGGATTTTAATCTAACAGCGAAGCCTTCATTTTAAAGTCAAATACCCTAAATTTCTATGACTAGGTTGGGGAGCCAGACTGATGGTGGCTGAGAACGTCATGACCACAGGAAGTCAGAACCACAAAGCCATAAGTTCTTTCTGAGTTCTGAAAGCAGGAACATCTTTTTCCTCTGTGGACACAGTATCTACCGTAGTCACCTCTCTTCTGTGTAAAACTATGCTCAGACACACTGAGAAAGCAAGAAAGCAAGAGCGGGAAAGAAACTTGAGGAATTCTGTGCCCTGTCTAAACACAGCCCCCTCCCCCACCAAAAAAAAAAAAAAAAAAAAAACCAAAAACAAAAAACCAACTGGTATCCCTGAGCTTGTATGAAGAGATATCCTGCTTGCGACCCAGCAGCCTAAGAAAATACAACATGGTGGATTAAAACTGGACTTTATGGTTGTGATACCTAGTGTTGCTACATCATCTCAAAATGATCCCAATGTATATAAAGAAGGCCCCTCTAGAGGATTTTAAAATCATCATTGGCCAGCGACAACCTCGTCTTAAAATTAGTTTACTTTTGAACATTTCAAACAAACACAATAGCAGAGATGATAAAATAACAAGTCACCATGTGGCCATCACCCGGCTTCAACAATTATGGTTGCCATTGCCGTTTCATTTATGCCCCCAATTTTTTAATTTTTAATTTACTTATTTTTTGCTCTCATATTTTAAAGTAAATCCCGGGCATATCATCTCACCCCTAAACACTTCACGATATATGTCTAACTGCTAAAAACCTTTTTAAAAAGGCAACCACCATTCTCATATCTAAATAAAATTAATAATCATTGCTTATTATTATTATTGACTTCACTTTATGTTACCTCTCTTCCAATGTGTGTGAAAATACGAATGTGTGGTGTGTGTGCGCATGCGTGCTCATGCGCACGCGGGCAGCAGGCACTGCTGATGCCCTGCCCCGCTCGTACAGCTGTGTGGGGCAACTTCCTTCCTCGAGGCCGGGGATTCTGCTCCTTTGCCTGAGCGCAATCTCAACTCCAGCACCACCAGGAAGTACCTGGGACTTAATGCACAAGAATGGCCACCACTGGGGGCAGCCTTCACCCAGTGGAGGCCAGGAATCCGTGAACAAATGTACCAGCTTCCCCATACCTGCTGAGACAATTCTAAAATGGGTTCTACACAACTTCCAGAGGCTCTCACAAGATTACTCTGCGCATTAGCTCAGTAACAAACACTTTATTGGCTTTTCTCTCTTCTCTGTTTTAACTGCTCTATTCCCTTACCTGTGCTTCTTAGTACTACACCAAGGTAGTCTTGTTTCTGGAGATGTGCGTGCGTGCCTACGTGTGTGTGAGTGCGTGTGTGCATGCCTGTGTGCGTGCATGCATGTATGCATGTGTAACAGTGCTAGACAGGCTCATCTCTGATAATTCTGGGTGAAATTATAACATGTCAGATGTATAATTGGCCATGTGAACAGAAGCATAAGCTAATGATAGTTACTTGTTCTTTCCCACAATCAAAGTATAGATCTAGTATATGTGGCTTATAAAACTGTATCTGAGCATAATTCTCAGAGTTCATCATCTTTCTTCACTCGGCAAGCCTGTTTTCCCCTGCATTTACAGTTAGTACCTTGCCTATTCATTTACTGCTTTGTTGATATTCCAATTCTGATTTCCCAAAGGACATTCTAAAACCTCTTCTAATTCTGGAAAACTCTGGAGAGATGAAAATTTATATGTTACTTTGGAATAGGCATTTCTTCCTCAAACTACAAAGAAAACAATGGGGAGTAAGGTTTGAAGAGAAAAAGCCTGGCTTCCCAGTTTACTGCAGGAACCAATCTTCAGAATGGAGCTTTGTTCAAGTGCACCAGCCTTATTCATATGTAAAAGGTCAAACCAAATTCACAAGCCAAAATAACATTTCTCTTTTAGCCTCCACCTGGGGTTATTCTGCCTCTGTTCCTCTAAACTGTATGGAAAAAATTGCGAATGACATATTTAGTCTCTCCATTCAATGACCTTTGTCCACACTTTCTTTAGTGTAGTGCTTAGACCAAATATCAATTATCTGTTGTCCTGTCAGTGTCCCTATGTCTGATGACCGGGGTATCTCCTAACCTTACACAACAGAGGTTCAACAAATGTCAGTTGAATGAATAAAGAGATGGCAGAGCCCAAAGATGGAGTTTATAAGACTCTTCCAGGATGAAAATCGCAGGGTGATATGCTTAGACTGATAGAGCCAATTTGACATTGTCATTTCCAGACACAATGAAAGACTCCAGAGCCACTATATCTGCAAGCAAAGGAATCCTATTACATCCACAGAAGAGATGGCAGGGGGAAGCCAGGACCCTGTGAATGAGCTGACCATAAACTAACTATATGGTATCTATACAAAGGCATCTCTTATTCTCCAGGAATAATTTAAGTCTAAGACATTTTCCAAAGCACCAGTTTTTAGCCAACAATCATAGCCAGAAATTAGAAGAAAAGCTACGATGTAATTACAGTGTGATCTAAGGTCAAAGTCTAATACCTACTTTTTTTAAAAAAATGATAATAGTGCATTTTTCCTTTGATGCGCAAGAACAGATCCCGTAAATAAATGGATTGTCTCACCAAGCAATTTCTAATGACTGCCAGGAGATGGCACCCACACCCTATTCATCTACCTAGCATTTCTAGCTGGGGCCCAGGGTCTAAAAATCCTAAAACAGGCTTAGCAAGGGGCTAAGATTTGATAAGACTGTATTACAAGCAAACCCCCTGAGGAAGGGGAGGGCTGTAATTCAAGATACCACCCAGGGATTCGTAACTTTGCCTTTTTGGTTTCCCAGAGAAAATCTGTTGGTAATTCAAGAGCTCACAGGCTCCATCTAGGTTGAGCCAAGACTAAAAGATGCTTTGTCTGGACAAGTAATGTGATTGACAGCTGATTCTCAAAGTATACTGAAGACCTTGCTGCAAGGTACAGGCTTGCAAGGCCCAGCTTCACTGAATAAAGCTTCAGGTGGCAGGAATAAGGGGTATAGAGAAGGTAGAGGAAATAGTCCTTGATGATACGAGGTTAAGGCACCGCTCTTTCTGAAAACGGATTCTGACTACAAATAAGTAAGTACACCAAAAGATTTTAGGAGACAAGGTTATTAATAAAAAGGAAATTGATTTTGACCTGGCTTCAATCGATAAAATCAAAACAAATACTGATTTACACTGTATGCACTGTATGAATGCATGTTTTGCAGTTCCCAAAGAATGGCCCCAGTCTTTTTCTCATTGTTCCCAGTAGTCATTCTGGGAAGAGCATCAGAGTTCTCATTGCGTAGACATGAGAACTGAGCCTCTTGGCGGCCAAGTGGCTGGGCAATATAATTGCACAAAATATCTGCATGGCTCTTTGGCCTAAATTAGAATGAAAACTAGTCCGACCACCCTCCATAATCTTCAAGAAAGGAAAGTTGGGTCATTTGGATTCCTTACCAGGTTACTAACTGGTTTGTTGCGGGGCGGGCAGGAAGTTCAAGAAAGGGCTCAAAATGTAAAGCCTGCTCTGCTAGGGGCAATCGACAGATGATATACCCAGAGGTCTTAGTTATGTCTACACCGGCTGGGTTATTGATGACATGCCCTCTTTCTTTATCTACCTCAGCAAAATAAACATAGATCATTCCTAGAAGATAACTCGGCTTTAAGTGTCAATAGTTATTAATCAATTTTCCATATGGCTTGTTGCTGTAATGCCTAATACATTAATCATGACCCCTTTATTACATTGTCTTTATCTTCATTTAAATAAATCTTACTTCAAATACGAATACCCTCAATCAAGTTTCCAAACAACCAAGTAGTAACATCCTAAAAATCTGCATTTCAAAAAATAACTCCGTTAACAAGTCTTAAAAGTTTTCCCGTTACATAAAAGCAGAATGTTCCGCACCAAAGTTCGGATTGGTACAACTACACCCATACCTATAATTTAAGGAAGGATTAGGGGATCAAATAAGTATTTCCAAGCAAAACAGACATACAATAAAAGTACTGACAGTATGACAGACTAATAAAAGAGCAGAATCTACTTCAGAGCCACAATTGTCTACCTGATAATTACTTTCAGCATCTGGGTAAAAACATACTTTATTGTTCGAGCTGGGAAACGTTCACATCAAAAGAAGCCAGACTTAAAAAACAACCAGCCAAAGCCCTGTGCAGAGGTTGAAATCTGCAGTTTAAAAGCATGAGTAGATCATTTGAAAGGGGGTCAAATTGTTGCAGTTTTCTAAATCCACGCCCACACAATAAAGAAGGGAAAGTCAAAGAGAAAGTCAAAAAGTGAATCTCTTAATGATGAAGTGGGAAACTGATATTTTGAGAGATGGCTTTTTTCTTTACTTCTACTTGTCTTCCAACCATCAAAAAATGGGGCAAGGGTCAGTGGTGTGGGGTTGAAAAGGGTGATTCAATATTCTAGCCAGGAATTGTGGACTCACATGGTGGCTATTAAGGGCGAAATAAGAGGGCTCTTTCTTTCTTTCTTTCTTTCTTTCTTTCTTTCTTTCTTTCTTTAATTTTGTAGTGTTGAAGATTATTGTTTGGACTCTTGGGCTCCTGCGGACGAAGTTTAGGTTGTATGTGTGTACCCCACACAAAGAATGATGAATCATCGATGACTAGAACCAGATCGAACTTTCAAGGTTACATACTCCAACTGTCAGGGGACAGATCAGGTTGCTGAAGCCCAAAAGGCCAAGGTGACACAGCAGGACATCTGCCACAGGTGCTAGGAATTAATTTAAAATCCTGATCCTCAATCCAGGGCTCTCTCCACTCCATAGGTGGGTCTCTAACCAGGAGTTTGTGAAAAATATGGGTCCCCAGGCCCCACTTGGGACTGAAACATAATCTCCGAGGATACATATGTGTTTTAAACTAGCAATGTTGAAATGCTTAAAAAAAAAAAAAAAAATTGAGACTGTCTGCTCCCTCCCTCAACTTCAAAGCAGAAGTTTAATTGGAAGGACTCAAGAAAGGCAAAGCTTTTCAGAGGAAGGGGTTTGCTGTCCCAGTAATTCTCCAAAATCTTTAAGAGCTGAGGTTACCTATTCTTCAAATCAAGAAAGACATAATTTTGATGAAACTTTTGGAAACATGACAGTATTTGAGATTCAGGAAAGATAGGACATCTCTAATTCCTCATGTCTCGGGGATTCGTTAACATCTGCAACCCCCCACTTGTTCATTTTGCTTTGAATGAAGAAGATCTGTTTTTTTGCTAGATTTCTTCCAGTTTCTTTTTTCACGCCCTTGATCTTTCCCCACCTATCAGATAGTGGCTGATTTTTGTCCTCTACTTCAATCTTAAACTTGGACAAAGCAATTGTGTAATCAACTGAGAATCCTTAAGGGCTCTTGGCACACGCCACTCCTCACTTGGGAGCATATAGGTGGGTCAGTGAATATCGGCTGTGGGTCTGACTTGGCAGCCAAGCAATAAAACCTGTGGTGATGGGCACAATTATAGGTCCATCCCCGAAACCAAAGATTACACAGTTTGAATAGAAGTGTACAATTTCCAAAGCTATCAACTGACCCGAAGGCAAATTTAGACACAATGGATTAAATACAGACACTCATTTTCATACAGTGTCCCTTCCAAAAGTCCAGTCGGACTAGGATTTATAGTTAAGTGGGAAAAAGACTAAACGACAAGAATTCTTTTTAAGAGATGGTGCTTGCTTGAGAAAGGTCATTAAAAGACTCAAACCCAAGTATAGGGTGAAGTTGAGATGCAGAAACCCCCTTTTTAAGGTAGTGACAAAAATGGTCTTTGTGCACAGACCCAAGTCTTATCCTGAGAGGAGCTTTCAGATCAGAAGTTCCAGAATTCCAGTGGTCTGGAGAAGGCCTCCAGCAAAACCACAGGAAGTCTGCAGTGTTTCCACTAGAGGTCGGGCATTCCTAATTTTCTTTCTTTCATTCTTTTTTTTAAACAGTTATTGGACTGACTCCAACCAAAAAAGTAAGAAGAAAAAGGCCTGAAGATTGGATAGATTGGACATAATTTTTAATTCACACTTGATTGTACTGAGATGATTTCAAAGTGAGTCATAAATGGATTTGGGTTTCAGAACAGTACTACTCACTGAGGAATCCAAAATGCCCACATGCTGTTTGTGGCAAGCCTGTTCAAGTGGTGGGATGTCATACATCCACTGACAGAATTCCTTAGCTTTGGGATGAAAAAGGCACATGGAAAAAGAAAGATGCCTGAGATAATGTGGCTGACGTGACAGAGAGATTATGAATTTAGGATACAGAAAGCTTGAATGTGAACACTTGCTTCATGATTTATTAGCTATGTGACACTCGGGTAAGTTACTTGCCTTTCTGAAACTTTAGTTTCCTCTTTTTTTTTTTTTTTTTAAATGAGGATACTACCACTTCTTTCACAAGGCTATTATGAGGGTTGGTGGAGACAAAGTTTCAAAAAGCTTTCAATACGGTTTCTAGAAATTTGCAGATGTTGAGAAAATGGAATTTTCTCTTTAAAATTGCATCTGTTCACACTTCTCTAGGTCAATAAAGAACACTGGTCTTAGTTGAGCATGTGACACTTTTTAAAAAAGAAATATAACAGTATTTGTCAATTCAACTATCTCCCTCCCTCCTTGTTCTTTTCTTTTGGTTTGTTTCCCCATGCTTTGTAAGTGTCAGGTAAGGTGGGCTGAAAGAATGAAAGCTCATGACAAACTCTGGCAGCTTTGTAAGGAACAGAATACACTTTAAATGAAAAGTTACCACAATGTACTTGGTTGGTAGGATGATGGAGGAAGGGACTAGGTGGGGCAGGTGGGAGGGAAATGGAAGAGAAAAAGACAGATGTACTAATTTTTATGGTCAGTTTTAGCTTAATACCATCTTTTCTGTTCTCTGATGACTTTGATATACAAGCAGAAGGTAGTGAAATCACGGATATGGAATAGATTCTGTCTTGTTACCACAGTGGTTTTCTTTTTCTTTTTTTTAAGATTTTTTATTTATTTGACAGAAGAGTGAGCAAGCAAGCACAAGCAGGGGGGAGTGGCAGGCAGAGGGAGAGGGAGAAGCAGGCTCCTCGAAAGTAGGGAGTCCAATGCAGGACTCGATCCCAAGGGATCCTGGAATCATGACCTGAGCTGGAGGCAGACACTTAGGCAACTGAGCCACCTAGGTGCCCACTACAGTGGTTTTCTAACTAGCATAGAGAATCATCTGGAGAAAGTATTAAGACATAGATTGCTGGACCTTGGCCCCCAGAGTTCCTGCTTCACTGGTCTAGTGCAGGGCTCAAGAATTTGCATTTCTAAGAAGCTCCCAAGTGATTCTGAAGCTGTTGTCCAGGACCACACTTTGAGAACCAGTGGTTTACCACAGCCACAGAATTTACAATCCAACTGTGGGAAAGAGAAGGGAATCATAAGAAACCTAGGCTCTAGTTCTGGATCTTCCATTAATTCCCCAAGTGATGGGGAAGGTCATTACCTGTCACACCTTCCTTCATTTGCTCACTTGTGAAAGGAACAATGTCTGTTTACCACTGAGGCCAAATGAGGGTCAAAAAAGAAACAGGTAAATTAAAACTTTGGAAAGTTAGAAAATCCTCTGTAAGAACAAAGTATCATGGCAAACAATTCCAAACAGCATAGGACAGTAAATTTGCCTTGTCAACCTGAGAACATCAGGGAACGCCCAGATTTCTGGTTGAGTGTTTCTGTGTACGTCTGTGAGGGTGTTTCTAGATGAGATTAGCATTTGAACTGGGCTCAGTAAAGTAGATTGCCTTTTCCAGTGTGGGTGGGCGTGGATCAAAAAAAAAAAAAAAAGGTGGAGGAAGGAGGAATTTGCCCCTTTTTTCTGCCTACTGCTCAAGCTGAGGCATCTCATCGTATCTTTTCCCAGCCCCAAACTAGGGTTTACATCATAGACTCCCCCTCGTTCTCAGGCCTTCAAAGCAAATTGCCAAATCACACCACCAGCTTTCTTGGGCCGCCAGCTTGTAGGCGACAAGTAGTGGGGCTTCTCAGCATCCATAACTGCATGAGCCAATTCCTCATAATAAATCTCCTTTTATATTCTATTGGTTTCTGTTTCCCTGGAAAATGCTAATACACAGCCATTACTTAAGAGGTTTTCTAAAAATGAGTGAGTGACAGTCCTAGGTTCTATTCTGGTTTGGCCTCTGACCTACTCTGGATACACACGTGACTTTTCTGGGCCACAGTTTCCCAACCAGCAAAGGTTTTAAAGATGATCTCTAAGGTCTTTCAAATCTAAAAATGCACGGGTCTATGGTCAGAACATGAGCAGGGACGGGGGCTCCAGGCAGGTCTCAATACAGGGAACACCAGAAGCTGGCATGGATCACCCAGCAGTAACCTCAGGGGCATGAGCTTTGCCCACACTTCAGTATTAACCAGTCACAGAACCCAGGTGTGCCCTAGCCCTGCCAGCCCTCAGCATGAGCTCTCCAACATTCCAAAATCAGGCTCCACACTAGCTATCATTATGATACAGTAAACATCATCACTGGAGAGGTACTAAAGCCCTATACCATCCCCTCAGTTGTTCAATGCTTGAGATTCTGCTCTAAAATGTCTCGCATTGTGCCCTCCCCACACACCCCACTGGCACTGTGTGTCATCATCACTGTGCAGCCCAGGCCCTCACATCTCTCACAGGGACTACTTAATTGGATCCTACCCCCAGCACTATCAGGCAGCATAACCTGCCAAAAGGAGCTTCTTACAGGACAGCTCTAAGCATATCATTCACCTGCTCAAAATTCTTTGATGGTGCTCCCATCCCCGTCAAGGCCTCCAACATTCAGAGGCCAGCCTCTATTTCAACCTCCTCCTCCTGTTCCCTTATGTTTCTTGTGGCTCCAGCCCCAAAGTGAAACCCCCAAACCATTCCAGTTCCCCCAAATATGTCCTGTGCTTTCTGGCTCCCAAGCCTTTGCTCATTCTCTTCTTTTTGCCCTCTATTTTTGCCTGGTGAAATCCTGCCAATTCTACTCCTTCTATGAGCTTTTGCCTCCTCGCCCCCCCACCCCCACAGGCATATTCTTTCCTCTCTTTGCACAGCCTTTTGATTCACCTGATATAAAATTTCATGAAATTTACGGTGTGACTGGCATTGCCACTATTTGAGTTCATTTCCATGTCTCACACAAGATCATGATGTTTTCGAGGACAGGGATGGAGCCTTATTCACCACCTCTGTCCTTGAGTTCGCTGCAGAGGGGTGAGCTACTGAGCCCTAAGAACAGTCTGTCTGGATACAGAATGTGTCGCTGTAACATGAACTAGCCTGTACAGGAATCGCATTATGTCTGCACAATGAAAGTAGTGTTAGGTTCATATGTAATTTTCCAAGAATGTTAATATTTTGTACAACCAAGGAACAGCCACTAAACAAAACATGCTCAAACAACAGCAGAATGTAGCACCCCACAGAGAGAATGATGCTCACATTCCTCTTCACTCAGGCTGGAATGTGATCTGTAATGGAAATGCTTTTCTTTTCTACTTATGATTTCAGGACATTTTATCTTTGTCTCCAAAATTCAACAACTTTTTTTTTTCCTAAAATGCTCTTTGTCAAGGCTTCAACCTTTTTCTGTTCAAGGTAGAGTCCTATATTGGAGTGATATTTATTTTTAAGTATTGTTATTGCTTTTGTGAATGTCCTGGTTACAAAGTCAAATAGGTTTTGAGTGATTGGCACACAAGCCCTGTCACTTTTGGAACGCAATTCGGCAGCATGCGAGGATTTTAAGGAATGCTCCTTATTCTGTAACTGCATTGTTACATAAATGTCTAGACTAGTACTCAACCAGGCACAGAAGTCAGAATGCTGTTCCTAAGAAAGGAACCATTACCAAGTCCCTCAATACAATTCCCTTGCATGTCAATTATTCGGCCAGTTCTCAAGGAACTAAAACTCAGAGAGGCAGAAATGGAACTGTTCTGCTAGACTCCAGAAGTGCCGAAGGAAATGCTCCTGGGGACGACAGAGCTGCCCCAGGCTGCCACTTGAATACAAGTGACTCAGTTTTCCTGGAGAGCTGAGCGTGTCTGGAGAGTGCTAGTGCCAGAGGCCTCTGGGTTTTCAAAGAGGGAGGGGACATCTAAGGGAAAGCAGCATAGACAAGGGGAAGGGAAAAAAAGATAAAAAGAGAGGTGGGGGAGCAGGTCTCCCTTGAAGCCCTGAAGGACTTGGAGGTTGGGGGTGGTGAGCAATGTAAGGAACCCCCCTGCACCCCAAGGGCAGAACCTGGGCCTCCCATCCCTACTTCAGCCACCTTTCTCTGTTTTACATATGGGGCCTCCTCTGCCACCTCTATTTGAAGTAAGAGTACTGCAGCTTTAAAAGAGAGGGAAAGAAGGTTTGAAAATCCCTGCATCATATCCAGCTGGCTAGTCCCCAATTCTGCCTGAGACTGGCCTTTAGCAGAAAAATAAATCAGTGCTTACAAAAGATCACTCTATACCGAACGCTGTTGGGGGGGCTCCCAATTCCCTGCTCTAATCATTCTAAAGCTGTCTAAAAAAGACTTCGCTTTTTGCCAGCTTTACTCTTTTGCCAACTTTACTCGCTCATTTGACTATTTCTACCCCTTCACAGACCCTGCAAGGCAGGTCAGGAGCTTGCAGAAGTGCAGGCAGCATGCAGAGTGGACCCTCCAGCCCCGCAGCCAGTGCTCAGGAGAGAAGAGAAGCCGTGGATCCCCAAAGAGTTCCGAATGTGAAGCCAGACACCTGATACTCCCGAGGTGCTGATGCTCTCTAGGAGGACGTCACTTCTCCTCTCTGGTCCGTGTCCTCACTACCAAGTGAGGTGGTCAGACTAGATGGTCTTTACTGTTCTTTCTGACTCCCAGGAGTCCAGGCAGAAAAAGGGTGCTGTGTTCCCGAGTGAAGGGAAAGCAGAGCTGTAGGAAGAGTGAGTTTGTAGCAAGGCAGAGCGAGCAGGTGTAAAGCACATGCCTCCTGGATCCATGCAGAGGCAAACACACAGACCCTCCAGACAGATGATTTCTCTCCAATTCATGCATAGCAAGGAACATGTGGAAAGAAAAAGGAAACGAAGACATTCTGAGTGCTGATACAACTTAGCAGAATGGAACAGAATACATCTTTAATTCCCTTGAAATAACAACTCCTAACAACCCAAAAGGTAATTTCAGACCTTTCCAAAGTCCTTTCAAAGTCTAGAGGTGAGTCTCTGTGTTGCAGGGAAAAGACAGGTGTGGAAGTTTCTTCAGAGCAGTTAGAGAGAAAATAGCAGGCGTTGGATTTATAGACAGTCTCTGGTCAATGAACGATCTGGCAACTTCTCCTTCTGGTATTGATTCTTGCCTCAGACAGATGATGAAGGCCTGCCGAAGAAAGTGTGCGGTCCCAGGGGTTGCTCAAGCTGGGCGTGAGCTCTCCTCCAGCATCCTGCCCGGGGCTTCTCAGCCGCCCCTTCTGGGGGCAGCCTAGCTGGCTTCATCTGCACACATCTGGAGGTACCAACCCCTGGGCTACCCGCATGGCACTCAGCTTCACCACCGGTTTCTTTTCCCAGAAATTGATTTAAAACAATCAGAAGGGTCTCTGACATTAGGCACCTTTCAAATAGCAACATCTGAAATAACAAACCACTTATCTGAAATCTCTGATGCTGCTGCTTTCCAGATATTGCTAATGCCACGATCTAACCACCCCTGGCCTCCTAATAACATAACCCATTTACTGAGCATCTACTTAAGGCCAAAGGTTGTTTCTGTATTAATCTTTGTGATGCTCCCAGATAGTGTGAAGAAATGGACGCTCTGACGTTAAATAATTGCCCAAAGTTACATAGCCTATAGATCTGATCCTTGAACCCAGGTACATGACTTAAAAGACAAAATTAACTTACAGATGTCACAGGGGTTAGTGGTGATGACTCTCCACATCTGCTTTCCCCATTCCTCCAGCTCATCCTCACAACACATCCTCTGCTACTGCCCGGCGAGAGGGCCAAGTAACTGAAGCTTTCAAACACTAAGGCGTCCAGAAATGAAAGAAACCGGGAAAGCTGGGGGCAGACAAGGAAAGTTGAACCAGGAGACAGACTTTCAGGCCAAAATTTTCTGTCTTTTCCCTCTCCTCTTGCCAGAAATTCTACCAATTCGGTTCATTTTCACAATTACAAAAAGAAAATGGAAACTTGCTTCTTGGGAGTTAAGGCTCGAATTACCATGTACCCCTTAGTATAAACGTGTTCAATCAATCAGAGTGCAACCTTCTCACTGCAATGGAGAATGGAGACCACCTGCCCTGCCCGAATGGGAGTTCTGATTCAGAGCAGAGGGAGTGATCTGTCGATTAACAAAGTACCATGGTAGGGCATCGGAGTACTGGAGGGCCCCGAAGTACTGGAGGGCCCCGAGGACAGAAGTTAGAGACAGGGAGGCTGCAACAAGGGGGTGCCAGGGAGATGACTCTTGTCAATTTCCAAACTGCTCCCTTCTTTCCCTCCCCCTCCCTGCAGTACCAACTCCCACTCCCCAAACACAAGCTGGTCAGACTAGTATTACAGTTCAGCTGCAAATGGAGGTAACATGGCACTTGGGAACCTAGACGCTACTTGGGATGTTTTTACATAAAATATGTAATTTGAGGGGTGCCTGGGTGGCTCAGTAGATTAGGCATCTGCCTTCGGCTCAGATCATGATCCCAGGAACCTGGGATCAAGCCCTGCATCAGGCTCCCTGCTCAGCGGGGAGCCTGCTTCTCCCTCTCCCTCTGCTGCTCTCCCTGCTTATTCTCTCTCTCTCTCAAATAAATAAATAAAATCTTGAAAAAAATAAAACATGTAATTTGATTCTAAACAAATGAATACATACCCATCATATTGCTAAATGTGAGGCTACCAAGAGACATCGTTAGTAGCAAGCCAATAGATGCTAATTACACATGCCCCAAACAAGCTTGATGGTATTAATCCAAAGGAAAATAGGGAGTGGGGAATCTGCTTAAATTCTTCGTTCTTAATAGAAGCTGTTTCTAAATGTAGTTGAGGAGAACCGTGGAGAGTGGCTTCCACTGCTTCACTTTAATTATTGGTTTCTCCCCAAAATAAGACTCAATAGAAAAGGTATACAGGACCCCAATTTTGATCGCATGGTGGACTATTAAAATGGGATTTTGCCAACTAACTACTACTCTCACACTTTTTTTTTTTTTTAAGATTTCATTTATTTATTTGACAGAGAGACACAGCAAGAGAGGGAACACAAGCAGGGGGAGTGGGAGAGGGAGAAGCAGGCTTCCCGCGGAGCAGGGAGCCCGATGCGGGGCTCGATCCCAGGACCCTGGGATCATGACCTGAGCCGAAGGCAGATAGATGCTTAACGACTGAGCCACCCAGGCGCCCCTACTCGCACACTTTTAAATACCCAACTAGAAGTTATCCTAACAGACATAGGAGCAAACGTCAATGACCAGGCTTTGTAAACAGCACAGTACAATCCTGTAGGTGTTACCAGGGTGGCTGTGAGGGAAGTATGAGGTCCAAAGGGATGAGGAGCACCAAGCCAGCTGGAAGAGTCTGGCCACTCCTATTGAACTGGTGAGTCTCCAGTTGTCTGTCGGGGCTTTTCCTTCTCTGTGTGCAAAATGGAAACATTCCATTGCTCACATTCATCCATTCAAAAGTGCACGAGTCCTTAGAACTTCCCTAACCACTTCATTTAGCATTCATGAGAAGTGATTGCCCAAGAGGCACCAAGAGTAGAGGAAACTCACAAAGCTAGTGAGCACTGGAGTCATGATTATTAGACCAAGGTTTCCAAATTCTTCAACCTGTGCTCTGATACCCTGGTTTAAGAGTCAGGTACTACCACACAGAGGTGCTGAAATGGGCTATAAGTGTACAAATATAAAACCTTTATAGGACAGCCTGACCAACATACTAATGTCAACATATCAGCTGACATTTGACTTCTACAGTTTCTACTAAACAGAGGTGATAGAATATGATAATATAATGATAGATTTTTGACACATTTATAAGCTAGTAGTTGTTCAAAGTTGAATCTGCATTATTATGCAAATTATTTTCACACTGACTATTCTGAGCTCTGGTTTATTTACAGGTGGCCTTAACCAAGCACATTTAAAATAAAGAAAATCAAGATTATCTGCAAAGAAATTCTGCTTAGAACAGCTTTAATATTAATTAATGCCATACAAGAAAAAAAAAGGGATCCAGCTGGCTTTAAAAACATTGAGTAAATAAATGTCTGATAATCTCTAGAATGACTTGCAGCTGGAGAATGCCTAACTGCATCTCCTCACAGCTTAACAAAATGCATTTCTCCAAGATAAATCTACTCTTCTGACTGAGATCTGAAGAGAAGGAAAAAGATTATTCATGGCTGGCTTGGACTTCAAGATGATACAAAATCATATATGTAAGAGGTTAATTTTGAAAGTCCAGGACTCATGCCAACCCACTTTATTCAAATTGATTTCTGGCTTTGAATAAATTAACAGAGTAAGAGGATGAGAAAATATAAAAATCGTGGAAATAGTAACAGAAATATTTCTACTAGAAGGGTATCCTACAGACAGCCTACTGATTTCTGGTGCAAAAAAGACAAAAATCACTGTACCTCCTCTCTATGCTGACACGTTTCGTTTCTGTGGGAGCTCTGGGAGTACCAGTAGCAATGTCTTGTGTTGGCAATACACCCAGCTTCATCAAGAGAATCCTGGACAGTCAGAACAGGGTCAGATCACCAAGGGACTTAAATCCCAAAGGAAGAACTTAAGAGTTCATCCTACAAAACCATGTCATCCATCTTCCCTCAGACTGCAAGCTTGCGCAGTGCAAGAACAATGTTCCTTGGTACCTAAGGCCCTCGGTGTAAAAGTTCAGTGGACATTTGTTGGATTAAAGAAGAAAAAATAAATTACTAAAGAATATCAGGAAGTGTAGTAAGACTTCAAATAACTTGGCAAAAACTATGAGGGAAAGTTTACAGTTGGAGTTTGTTAGCAAAGTGGGAAAGAGTAGCGTATGGGAGAAAGCTTTCTAGAAAAGGTAATATCTTGAGTTAACCTTTGAAAAAAGAAGGTGGTTTGGCTATGTGGGGTGACTTCTAGAGCTACTTCTGCTATTAAACTATCTGAATTCTGGGGAAAAAAAGCAATTAACTTTTCTGGACAGTAACGGCCGTGTATAAAATGAGAAGAGACAATGTATAAAGGATTTTCAACTCTAACAGTTTGATTAAAATAGCTGATGTTCATAAAGATGTGATCGAATTCATGTGTAGTACACAGACCATATTTAAGGAGGAAATTATAAAATAAATATTTTTAAGACTGTCATTTACAATTTTTAACCTTTTAAAAGCATCAGCACTTTGTTAACTTTTGCCATCCCTTCTCCAAAAATCACTTTTTTTCCTCCCTACTTTGTGTTCCCACATCAAGCCATGCCTGTGTTTTAGGATATTATTATAATCCCCTTCTAGAAAAGATGCTCACAAAGTCCTGGGAGGGACACAGAAAAAAGTCCATCCAAACACATCTTCTTCCCAATCTTCATCTTCTTATTTCAAGGGGCAACTTAAAATATTACACGCTCCAAATAGCTTTCTGTGAAAATGTCCAGCTTAGGGACCCTCCTGTGTGCTTGGATACTGCCGTGTGCACTCCCAGCACGTCCCTGACCTTCTCTACGTACTTACTTGTCTCCCTGTTACAATATAAACTCATGCGAGAAGGGGCCTAGTGGTGCCCTGGCCCACTTGCCACTTTATTACTAGTTCCTTGCACTGTAACTGGCACATCGTAAGCATCCCGAATGCTTTTTTGAATGAAGAAGAAAATGAATGGGAAAACAGAGGCCTGGATAAATGTGTGCGTAGGGGAATGCAATTCATTCCAGGCAAATTCTCTTGCCAAGGAAGTAAAAAAAATGGAGCATGGAAGGGACCTCAGAGATCATCTGGTCCAACCCCCTCATTTCCCAGAAGCCAAGTAATCTTGGCATAGTGCCCCATGAAATAGAATATTTCAGGAAACATGCAAAAGAATATTAGGAAAACCAAACATTCTCTCTAATAAGTGAGGATACCAGCCCACACAATCTGCAAGTGGAACTTAAATAATTAAAAAAATTTTCACGGCGCTAATTTCATTTGGTCTTTATTACTGCCTTCAGCGAGTCCACCTATTACCTAGCAGTGTCAAGTCTACATCATGCAGACTCAATTACTTAGTATGTAGATCAGGCAAGATTCTCCCTTGTCTCCCTCCTGTGTTTCTCCAGCCTTTCAATGTTCATTAGCACCTCCAACAGAAGGCTGAGGAAATGAAACTCCAATTTATCAATGTCAACTGTTGAACCAGCAAATTGCATCAATCCCGCCCCCACATGGAAGTGTTTGGACAATTCTGAATCAACAAGATGTTGGCAGCTGTGTTCCTATGGTTCAGTAATTGCATTGTTTCCTACTGTGCTCTACGGGTTGTGAAATGAATTTATTAAATAACCAACACAAAAGGAATGTGGGGTGGGCTAGTGGAAACAGCTCTGGGCTGGTGTTGGGATTCTGTCTTTATAGTCTCCCACTTTGACCACCAGCCTTGACAATAGCTTTTCCGGTCCTCAGGCTGTTTAAGAAGACAATTCTGCCCTGGGTTGTAAAGAAATCTACGGTATCTAAAATATCCTGTGCTTTGCACCCCACGTACAGATTTAACACCGATCATATTCTCTATCTACTGGAACCCAGTATGCTTACTTTCAGCTCAAATTATGCCCTGTGTGTATAATATCCATGACATGAAAACGGTACCCCATTCTTGATAGGATGCACTAGGATCTATGTCTAACTGGCCACGTCATACTGGAAGACAATGGTTTGGAAAAGGAAAACTGTAGTGTGCCTGGGTGGCTCGGCTGGTTAAGTGTCTGCCTTCGGCTCAGGTCATGATCCCAGGGTCCTGGGATTGAGCCCCATGTTGGGCTCTCTTCTCAGTGGGGAGTCTGCTTCTCCCTCTCCCTCTGCTGCTCCCCTCTGCTTGTGCTCTCTGTCAAATAAATAAATAAAATCTTTAAAAAAAAAAAAAAAAAGAAAGAAAGAAAGAAAGAAAAGGAAAGCTGAGTCCAGGCACATGAAGCACATAATGGAGAAATTTAAACATCCAATTGTATGGTCTTTGGTAAGTTTGCCAGTTGGTATTTTCCTAGTTGTCTTAGGTTATTAAAACGAGTTGGTGTTTTGTAAATCTAGGCTGATACTGGCTGTGTGACAGACTGAGAAAGATTTTTAAACGAAGATGGAAAACTTACTTGGTATATTATTCCAGCTATCAAAGAAGAAAAACAAACAAGATGATAAAATCAACCCTATTCAGTTAAGTCTTAAGCCAGCCTCTGAATCTCAAAAGACAGGCAGGGTTTGAGAGTTCAGAGAATGTCTGCAGAGGGTCAGGCTGCTGAGGGGTAGATGGAAAGTCTCCTTGGCTCCCCGGTTTTAGCTGGGCCCTAAATAGCACAAGGTCTCTTGGGCTGTTGGGGTATTTCTCCTGGACAAAGAGAGGAGGCTAAGTGAAGATGAGACCGGGGCAGACACCTTCTCTTCAATTGGGAGTTAAACACTCACTCAGGGCCCTCATTTTAGCCTCAATTGTTTTCCCATTCTTTCTTAAAAAGCAAATAATAATAACAATAATAATGCTTTCTTTCAAACTAAGAAGCAGAATTTCACTTCTTCCCAATCTCCCTACCCAATTATTTTAAAAACAGGGCTCAATTCGGATCCACCATCATTCACTGCAATCTACACACAGCCCAGTGGTTCTGGCCAGGTGGTCTAATTGCTGGCAGATAATCTACCGTCAGCTGATCATCTCCACAATGGGGATGGTGGCTGTTAAGGTTTCAGATAATGTATGTAAAGCACATGGCCCAGTGATGAATGTCCTAGAGAAGTCCATCACACCCAGGCTTGGAGTTCTATTTCCCAATCTCTGATTTACACATCATAAAAACCTTGTGAGGTAGGAATTATGGTCACTATCTTGCAGACAGAGAAATTAAGTGGCTACCCATGGACATGATATTAGAAAGGAAAAGATTTAGGAACTAAAATCGGGACTGGCTTCACTCCAAATTGCACCTGCTCTCTGCAACAAGATATTGGTGTAAATCTCCATGATATTTTGTTCTTTCTGGACTGACTGGGTGGTGATGTCCTACAAGGCACCATTCCAAATCCATTAACATCCTGTTTTGCCATTTTCCCCCCTTTCCCAAAAAAGTGGAATGGAATATGTACATAGAGGTTTATTATTGGATTTATATATTCTTGGATTCTGGCTAAATGCAAATTTACTTTTTTTAACCTAATTAGGAGCCCTCCAGCCCACTGCAGGTCAACAGCCTGATGAGCAGCACAGTAGAGGGTGTTTTTTTAAAAGTCACACTCAGTGCTGCACTGATAGCTGGGCATCAGCACTCCTGGCCTACCTACAATGTACTGTGTGGTCTAAGACAGGAGGCCGAGGTTCCAGCTTACTTCGGCCTCAGGGGTGGGGCCAAGAAACCTGTATTCCCAACTCCCATCTGCTGTAGCAAGTCATTTCCTCATGTGGGCCAAGTGTTCCCATCTAGAAAATGGTGGGTGTGGACTGGCCAATATATTTTTTAAAGTTATGTTTACTGAGGTATTAACTTATAGACAATAAAATTCAACCCCTTGATACAATTTGATGAGTTTGACAAAGGTTTAGTTTTATAACTAGAGCCACAATTAAGACACAGAAAATTTCCATCACCCCCGCCCCCCCCCCCCGCCAAATTTCCTCATGCCCCTTTGCAGTCAATCCCCTTCCCAGGCCCCAGGTTTTTCTGACTTGATTTCTGTCCCTATAGTTTTGCCATTTCCTGACCCAAGCATAAATGACAAAGCATGTAGCCTTTCATGGCTGGCTTCTCTCACTTAGTGTGACACTTTTAAGATTCATCCATATCAATGAATTCATCAAATCAATAGCTTGCTCCTTCTTATTGCCATCCGTTGCATGGATACGACACTTTGTTTATCCACTCAATAGCTGACACACACTTGGGCTGTTTCTAGTTTTTGGCTAATATGAATAAAAGTGTTGCAAACATCGGTGTACAGGTCTTTATGTGGACATATATTCCACTTCTCTCACATAAATACTCAGGAGTGTGACAGCTGTGCCATTTGTTAAGTGGTGTGTTTAACTTTCTTACAAAGTGTCCCACTGTCTCCCAAAGTGGCTGAACCATGTGGCATGCCCACCAGACCCGCATGGACTGGTTGGTATTTAGTGGGCAACCTCAGCTAATGACCGCGATGTCTATCCACGTCCCATTAACGTGTGGACTCTTGCAGCTCAGGAGCCCCCATAGCACCAAGGGCAGATGCAGAGTTAAGTAAAGCAACTCAATGTGGAGAGCCCGTCCAGCTTTGATAGTCTGCCATTCTGTTGTCTTCTCTGGACATCTTATCCTGCAATGGCGGGCACCAAGTAACAGCTTTAGGCTGAAACCACCATAATTTGGAGACAGACCCCACAACTACCACCTACTAGCTGTATAAGGAAATCTCACACGCCTGGTTTCCTCTTTGCAAACCGGGCATAATTATCTTCCTCTCAGGCCGCTGGAGGATTAATGGTGGACGTGCTTGGCACATAATAAGTACTCAGTAAACAGCTTCTACAGTTAAGGGGGACTGGTGTGGCTGATAAGGAAGTGGTAGGTGGTAAACTTGATCCCCTTCCCAAGGTCCCCACCAAGGTCCCCAGCGACCTCCGTCTGGAGGTGCCCGTGTTCCATCACCAGTTTCAAGGTCTCCCTTACATGTTCGGATGGTTTATTCACTCCTCCGTTCATTTATAATGTATGCGCATGTGTGTGGTATGACATAGAGAGAGATGAACAAAAAAGACACAGCCCCCCCCTTGCCGAGCTTACCATCTAATAAGCTCCTCTTAACTGATGTGTAGAAAGACACAGGGCAGGAGGTTTGCCGTGGGCAAGAAGAAAGGCAGAGTGCCTGGACCAGCATTCTAGATCACAGCAAAGCAGCTTAAAGTGGGAGCACTTATGGGATTTCAGCTCTGATTTTCAGTTTATTCAGGGAAATATATATTGTGGGTCTAGAGGTTTCCTGAGTGCTCATGTGTGTGCATAAGAGGGAGAGGGGAGAGGCGAGAAAGGAGGATGAGGAATCCACCGATGGGCATCTGAGCGCTGAATAATGCACTGACACGTTTCATTTTAAGCACTGTTTGTGTTCCATCCCCCCCAGCCCCCCCGCCCTGCAAGCTAATTACCTCACCATTTTGAGCACCCAGCTGTTGCTGTCTGAAACCTGACCTTCACCGTGAAGAGGCTCACAGCTGCAGTGAACTGCCTACCCAATAACGCAGGGGCTCTTACCCGCGCTGTACCTCTCCTTCCCTCCACCAACTTAGCGAAATAGGCTGGTTCCCCGCGTTCCTTCTCCCCAAACCATCTGCCTCTCAGACAAAAAAAAAAAGGAGGAGAGCCAGAGGCAAGGGCATTATAGGGGAGCCGGTCAGAATGCAGAATCTCAGGCTGCCTTTTAACCAACCAGGTCAGAGTCTGTTTTAACAAGAGGCCCAGGGAATTTGTAGGCACATTAAAATTTCAGAAGTGCCAGAATGGGACATAAATCCCAGAGAGTTTTCATTCATTCCATTCAAGAACCTGACCTAAGAATATGAGAGGGCCAAGCTGATCAGGACAGTACAATATTGGAAAAGCAGTCTGGTGTGAAGGAAAGAGCCAGCCCCCAGTGGGCCTCACTTTCTGATATCCGTGCCCTTGTGCGGTCCCCTTGAACAGAGTCAGGTCTGTGTTCAGCACTGACAGCATGTAACTTGTGTAGTGAGGTCATAAAAGGCATTTAACATTTCCCTGCCTCGGTCCCTTGGATCACCTGCTCTGGGGGGAAGCTGGTCATTATGTTGCGGGCACTCTGAAGAACTCGTGGAGAGGCCCACACGGAGATGAATGGAGGCCTCCCTCTGGTATCAGCACCAACTGGCCAACCACGTGAGTGAGCCCGTCTGTACGTGGAACCCTCGGCCCCAGTCAAGCTGTTAGATAAATGTACATCTGACACCATATCTGCAACTTCATGAGTGGCCTCAAGCCAGAAGACTCCAGCTAAGCCAATCCTAAATGCCTGGCCCCAAGAAACTGTAGGAGATAATAAATGTTCAATACTGTTTTAAGCCACCACATCTTGGGAAAGCCATTAATAACTCCCTCATTAATAACTACCTCAAGGACAGAGTGCTGGGTCTGAGACTGGGCTCCCCCAACTGGTGGTGGATCTCCACGGTCACATCACCTCCTTGGTGTCTCAGGTGCCTCCTCTGGAAAAAGAGCAACTACCGTTTATGAGATCTCTGACACCTTTTGACTAGAAAGATGCACTATTATTTTATATATCACTAAGACAAAAAGTGCCACCAAATTCCTACATCATCAATTCTAAAATGCATATGAATTTTAGAGATGTAAAATGGATGAAATACGGTATTATTCTTGTTCTGCCCACCACACGGAGATGTTCTAAGGATCAATGGCGTTACAGATGAGAAGGCACCTGGAGGGGCTGACGGGCAGCATCCTGAAGCACCTCGGCTGGAGGAAGCGGAATGACATTATGGCTCCAGACCAGCTAATTAAACTGGCTCTGCTGGGCTTCGTCACCTCTCTGGCCTCAGGCGCCTATCACCATTTATGCTCAAAATGACTGTTACAAAGCCCAACTGAGGGGGGGGAAAAAGTCAAGGAAAAGCCATTTGTGGCAGTGCTCGCTAAACTTGCTCGAGCCTAAGAAATCACCTGGTGCATTTGTTAAATATACACCCGGGCCCCTTGCTAGAGACTTTGATTCAGCAAATCTGGAGCAGGCATTGGATCCATATTTTAACAAGGCCCCCAGGCCGTTCTTGTGAACACACAGGTTTTCAAACATGGATTGAAACACAGTGATATCCATCCACTTACTGATATTTTTCCTTGTATCAAATCATAATAGAAAACTGCAAACCTGGACTCCTTAGCTATGTCCCCACATAAAAAAATGCCTTCGACCCAGTATAAGATTTTACCGAAGGTCAATGTAAAAAAGCCCTCTCTCACTGTCTGTCAAATAAAGAAAGAAAAAAAAAAAGGCTGTCTCACCCAGGAGAGTTTGCCATTGGCTGGAAAACTTACGGAAGCTATGGAAACTTCTATGCTTCAATGTTTACAGTATAAAAATCAGCATAATAAATGTATTAAAGACTAGATCTCCTGACAGGCTGACCTGCTTTCTTTTTTATCAGTCAATGCAAGTTGCTAGGCAACCATTTTTCCCTTTTTTGCTTAGACTGCCAGGATTCTTTCACCTAAAATTCATGCCCCCAAACAAGAACAATACTAACAATAGTTCTATACCTTGGTCAAAAAAAAAAAAAAGCAAACAAAAATCCAGTTGCTGCTAGACAAAACTTCTTGTGAGGTTTCGGCTCTGTCCTGTACTTAATGTGTATACTCAGGTTTTTTTTCTTTCGAGACCTTCTAGTCCTTTTGGAAGGTAGGAAAGGGAACACATTTTACAATCAGTCCTGTTAGTTTTGTTTTGTTCTGTTTCTCATCACATTTAGATTCAGCGACCACAACCCAGTTTCCAGCAACACTTCAAGCTGCGTGGGCTTTCTCCTCTCATGCCAATCCCTTAAACACTGCAGGAACGCTAACTGTATCTTGGCAAGGAGATTCTATTTCCTATTCAAGCCAAATACTTAAGAAAATCAAGAGAAAATAATTTTAGAGCATCTCTAAAAAAGCTCTTCTTGTCTTTCTCTGGTGGATAACAGAATATTCTGACAATCTGACCCAACCATGGAAGCATAGAAAAGCTTCCTGACAAAAAAAAAAAAAAAAATTTGAAACAAAACCCAAAAAAACCCGCAAACAAGACAAAACACCCTTTGCACTTATTTTTAAACATCTTACTTGTGTGCCTTCAGTTCTGCAACAGAAATTCATCCTTGACCTGAACTTTGAAATATCCCACAAACAATAATTAAGTGGCTAGCACCCCGCTGTGTAAAGGGCATTTTCTGACAGATGGGAAACCAAGCCAGAGCATGGGAACCATTTCCACTCTCCCCAGCCTCCCCAGCAAGGAGATTAGGGGCAAGGATTTCCACAGCCGTCCTTGGAAATTGGGGTGCATGCAGAATCCCAAAAGGACATGCCTACATTTTCAATACTTCAGAGTACAGAGTAGTGTTACTCAGTATTGTCCCAATGAGCATTTCCAACCTTCATGAATTGTTTCATACCATGCTGGCTGCCCAGGCTGACTTTGCCCTGTTTTCTGGGGAAAGGTCTTTTTACTCTGTGAAGTCCTTCAGGCTGCCATTCTCCTCCCACCAGGGCGAATCCCACTGTCATCTGTCTTCCCGTGACACTCACAACACAACACCACAATTGGTTGCCTCATCTGTTTGTCTCTATGGCTGGATCGAGCTGCTTGAGGTCAACGATCCCAATTAACTTCACCTTTGAATCACAGGACCAATCAGACTGGTACACAGCAGGTGCTTGAGCAATTTGTGTAAATAAGAGAATCTAGTTCAGGGCCTCTGAGGTCCCTCAGATTCTCTGATTCATGCAAATAAGGACATGAGGTCCAAATAAGTGAAGTGATTTTTCCCAGACACACAAAAATCCAAATTCTCTCCTTCCCAACCTGGGGTTTTCCAGGCTTCCTCCTCCTCTGTGTGACCCCTGCCGCTCTGGCCTTCCCAGCCCAGAATGAGGTTCCCAGGGAAGCCTTCCAGCCTGGGGCAGGCTCCTTGGTTAACTGCTCCTGTAGCTCCTAGAATCAGGTTCCTTTCTTTTGGGAAATTCAGCCTGACTTGCAGTTTTACTTTCAAAAGTGAAATTATCTTACGAAGGCCTATCTTCCTCCCTAAAATAAAAGCTCCTGAGAGCAGGAGTGGGTCTTTGTGGTGGTTGTTCGCTGCTCTGTCGCTAGAGCCCAGCACAGGAAGCCTCGCTAGGTAGTTGTCCAATGAACAAATCAATTTGGAACCCTCTACAAACAGGGAGTGGATCTGTGGTGCAAATATTGTGTCTCACGAAGAGCAGACATACAATAAAAGTGGCAAATCATTCTTGTACACTATTAAAGATATCTCTATTTCTGCATTCAGATGATTCACTTTATAAATAATAGGTAGCCAGCGCTTAAACACAGATGTCCCTGTTTCAGACTCTGGGAAAAGTTGGCAGCCTTTCTCTCAGTAGGTTAACAAGGATATATTATTTTATCTCAGGAGTAAGACAAACAGGGACCACCAATGTGATGCTCACAGAATTTCTTTCAAAAGACAAATGGAAATGTCTGTTGAATTAGGTAAACAATTGTTTTCTATCACAGGTACAGATATTTGACAGGATTATTCTTATTTGATTTACCCGTGAGCTTTAAAAAAAAATTCTTAAAAATATATAACAGTATTCGCAAATTTTATTCCACTTAACCCAGAGAAAGTGCCAGGTCATATCTCCTATTCCCAAGCCACTTATGGATTCCAGAAAGAAATAATAACAATTTGATGTAACTTCTCAAAACATTTCAACAGTCTGTTGGTTTCTAAAAGAATTAGACATCAAAAATCGTTCCCAGTCCTAACCCCGAAATTAAACTAAAAAATTCCAGTGGATCACTTCTATTATTTTTTCTTGCTGTTCTTCACCTGTTTAAATATAACAAGACTCTGCCAATTTACAGATTTACTACCCTTGATCCTATATCTCATGGTGAGAGACCTGCCCTGCTCGGGAGACCAAGAAGAAAGTGTTGAAAAAGGCCCTCTCCTGGACAAAAAGCTTTTGATTACAGAATGTCACTATTTTTGGAATGTTCTTAGCACATCCCAGTGAAGTACCATTGTATCCTCCCCTCCTTGGAGCTTGGAAAAATGTCATACCACTCCTAAATTGGGGTGTCTCAGAGGTACTGGAGTGAAGCAACACTGAGGTCAGAAACTATGGTTATGAACTCTGATTTGTCTTTGAGCAGATGTAACTGGATTATAATCAAGAGACCTAATTATAAACATAGTGCAATCCCTCTCTCTAGCCCCCCCCACTTCCTCTAATGTTAAATAAGGGCATTACTTGAAGGTCCCCTTTATTGCTAGCCTTCCATGACTTTGACTCTTCTGACATACAGCGATACTCTCAGAACCTGTTTCTAGAAAAGCAGGGAAAGGACCAGGTGTCTTGAGGGGGTTTACGCTGTCTGTTCTACCTCTGCTATAAATACCCAAGGGGGCCCCACACTTACCCCCAGGCAGCACTGCACGGTGGACCTCTAGTAATCGTGAAGGTAAATCCGGATGCTTGTTATGGGCTGAACTGTATTCCCCCCCAATTCATTATTTTTACGCTCTCACCCCCAGTATCTCCAAATGTGACTGTATGTAAAGACGGAGCCGTTAAAGAAATTAAGTTAAAATGAGGCCACTAGGGTGGGCCCTAATCCGATTTGACTGGTGTCCTTATAAGAGGAGGAAATTTGACGCACAAAGAGACCTAGAGAACCCACGTGCACAGAGGAAAGGCCATGTGAGGACACAGTAAGAAGAAAGCCATCTGCAACACAGGGAGCGAGGTCTTGGGAGAAATTAAACCTAATGACACCTTGATCTTGGATTCCCTGCCTCCAGGAACAAGAGAAAATAAATCTGCTGTTTAACCACCCAGTCTGCGGTATTTTGTTAGAGCCGCCCTAGTCAGCTACTATGGTGCTGAACTGATACACCTGTTTAGATGAGAACTTGGATCATCTGTCTACATCTCTCCCTTCTTCAGTGAAAAGACTGGAGTTCTAAAGCAGGAAAGGACTTTCCCAAGGCCACACACTGACTTAGTGCCAGTAGAGATTCTTGATCAGAGCTCACAGGGGAAATAGGTACACTCAACCACTGGAGTTCCTCTCTTTGAAAAATGCAGATGAGACAACAAACATTGACACTTTGGCATAGACATCCAGATGGTGCACATCACAGAAACTACACCCAGGGCACAGTAATAATGTTTGAAGAACTAATTTTATTTGTTTCTTTTGTTTGTTTTTTTGAGGATCGGAGTCATATTTAGGATCTTAGCCAAAAATTACATTTTCGTATCCTAGATGTTGTCTGTGTTATTTCTCCTCACCATCGTCCATAAGAATATGCAGGTGCAACTCCAGGCCCAGCTTCATCTCCACCGTTGTGTTAAAGGCCTGTACATCACAGGGCTCCTCTATGGCTCCTGGACCCAGGAGCATCCACGTTGGATGAAGAACTGATTTTATATTAGGATTATAATATTTCATTGAAGAACTAAAAAAACACCTTCAGAACATGCCCTGTTTCTGCCAGAACTCTGTCAGCATCTAGTGACCAGACTATGGGATTAGGACTTCTTCCTTCATTTTAGAAGGCGAACAAGTTTCCCCCAGAGAGTGCTCACCATAGCTACCGACTCTCCTCTGTGCTCCTTCCTTTCTCAAAGGAAACTTCTGAAGTCTGTATACATAAGGAGATACTCAAACATAAACACGCCTGATTTTGAGACTAATCCCAGGCATTAGACTCAACATTTACACTGGAACCTGTCTCTGTTCTCTGCTCTTGGTCGCATGCGGTGCCTGGACAGGCAGTCCCCCATCCCTGGTCTGACATGGGCTCAATGCGAAGCACAAGATGGAGCTTGTGGGGAATCAACCTGCAGATCTGACAATGATTCTTCATTCCAAGACACGCTTCCCTACCGTGGAAGACTCTAAGATGAGGTGCTGCAAGAGAACTCGATGCAATTATCCATAGCAACCTTGATGATTAGAACTGAAATAAGGAAAAAGCATTCCAGTCCAGTGGTTCCCAAACGATACTCCTTGAACAAGCAGAGGCTGTCTGCATCTGAATCATCTCCACTTTTTTTTTTAAATATAAATTCCCACAATCCATCCTTAGGATGTTCTATTTCATTGAGTTAGATTGTGGGTTTTTAAATGATCCCCAGGTAACTGTATAATTTGGGGAACCCTTGAAACTGCTGTGCATTTTTTCAGAGTTGAAAGAAAATAACAGAGAAATAGCTGGTGTCTGTAAATCAGTTTGTATCATTAAGTCACTAACATTAATGACCAGAAACATCATGAGCCTGGAGCTCTTTGGGTGAGTGTCCATTCATTTCTATATTAGTTCGTGCATTATTACATAACAAAACTTAAACCAAGCATTTATCTTTCAGTTTCTGTAAGGCGGGACTTTGGGCATGGTAGGGCTGGCTATTTCTAACTCAGGGTCGTTCGTGAGGCTGCCGTTAAAGTAATTAACTGAAGGCCTGACTGGGGCTAAATAATCTATTTCCAAATTGTTGACCAGGGGCTTCAGTTTCTCACCACAAAGGCCTCTACATAGGACCTCCTAAGTGTCCTCATGACATGGCAGCTAACTTCCCTCAGAGTGAGCAATCCGGCAGAGAGAGCAAGGAGGAAGCCACAGTGCCTTTTATGATCTAATCTCTAAAGATACACTTTGCCATTTTCACTTTTTTCTACTTGTTAGAAATGGGTCACTGAGTCCAACCCACATTCCAGGAGAATAGGCTCCACCTTTTGAAGGGATTGTCAAAGAATTTGTGGACATATTTTAAACTACCATGATTTCTAATGTCTGTCAATGCCTGTCGTAGTCTGAGAATGGAATAGAAACTAGAAATACAAAAGGATCTATGGTCTTGACTTCATGAAATATGGGAGCAGAGGTGGAAGAAAGAAGCAATAATAGAACCAAAAATATATTATCCTCCATTTATGAAGTCAAACTAGTGAATGCACAGTTAGGTTAGGGACAGAGACAGGTGAGTATACTAAATCAGAAGTCAAAAAGGCTTGGGTTTGGGGGGGAGATAAAAAAGGCTTGGTTTAAAATCCTACTTTCCCAGTTTGAGCTAGGTACATCATTTAGCCACTGAGCTACTACTACCATCTCTCTTTACAAAATGAACAGGACTTAGTGCTTCATGGTGGTGAGGGAGTGGAGTTAGGGGGCAGAGATTCTGTGAAGCCAAAAAAGGTGACCCATGACAGTGCTGGACAAATAGCTAAGTGCTTTACATACTCATAATTATGATTGCTAGCATGTTTATTATATTTGAAGGTAGACATATCAGAAGGGCCTGAGGACAACATACCACGTCATCTTCATTCCTTTTGCATCCAGTCTCTGGATTCGTGTACTTTCCTTCTAGGGGCAAAGCAGCCCCTTGGGTGCTAAGGAAATCTTAACCAAAAAGGAAACTCACCTTCCTGCTCCAAACTGTGTTTTCTTTCTGGTGGGCATGTCTTACCTGTGGCATTCCTAGGAATTGTGTCTGAGTAGGCCCCGTAACATGTACCTCAACTGACCAAAGCTACCTGACCAGGTAACTTCTCTCAAGGATTTAGAGTTGCTCCCCTGAATATTTAAATGCCCATTTATATCGGGGGTGAGAGTGAGAAGGAACTGCAAATACACATGGACGTTTCTGAAATAATTTGTGCTTAAGGGTATGTTTCCACATAAATATTTAAGTATTATTTGCATATAGGTATAGATACACGCAGACCTGAAAACAAATAGTGAGACAGAATTCTACTGTCATCAGAATGGGAACTTTCTCAGAGCTCCAGAGAAAAGAAATTGACTCCTGAGTACTCAACTCAAGTGAATGTCAATCTACGCCAGAAACAATTTATAACCACCTAGGAGTATGAAAGTATCTGAGAAAGCTCATTCCCAGTTCTCTTTCAAATCCCTTTCTCATCCTCTCCTCCTCCCCAGTGTTTTTGTTCTCTTTAAAGAGATCCAAGAAATTCCACAGTTTTGGGAAAACTCAGTGTGGTGAGACATGTAATATTTAAACCACTCCATGGCCATGACAGGGCGGGGGGGGGGGGGGGCGGGGAGTAAAAAATAAAAAGCATACCTATGCAGAGATAAGAAAAGAGCTTGAAAAACAATACTGAAAACTTTTCCAGGCCTAAGGGTTGGAGGACATACCTAAATCAAGAATATTAAAAGAAAAAAAAAAGTATCTTTAGCCACTAAGTCAAAAATCCAAAGGAGCATTACTAGAATAATTCTAAATGCCCCCTGCAGACATAAAAGATGATCATGAGAGGGAACACAAAAACTTGAGGGGTTCCAGTTTTCGAAAGCCACCTGCCGTGTTCCCCTTTCTGCAGAGAATAAAGGAAGAATGACTGAAATTAGAAATACTTGTACTCATTCCACACTTTGAAAGTCAACTCTGGGAGCCAGAGTTTTGTTCAAAATGAAAAAGAAAATCAAAGTTCCTTTAATTCAACCACCAGAACTTGTGTTCGAGGGCACAGCAAGGACTTCCCTTTTCCCCTTTATTCTCTTCTTTTCTTCCCTTCCCCTACCCCACCATCACACCAACCTCCCTGTGAACAGAGTCACAGTATCTAGGACAATTTATCAGGGGATATTCCAACTTCAATTATAGCTCCATCCCACCAAACCCAGAGTCTGTTCTCATTCTGTTTGAAGCAGATGAGCAAGGTTTTGTGGTAGGCAGTGTCTTATGATGGAGGGTACCAGGTGAGACCTCCCCCAAGGACCGAGTGTGAAAAACCTGATGAAACATGGCACTACTATGGGCCTCCTAAGCAACCCTGCCCAGCAGAAGAGTCAGATAAAATCAGGGCTTTGATTAAACAGTTGCTGAATAAATGAAAGCCGAGAAGATGAGGTTTCAGTTGATTAGGACAACTTCTTAGAAACTCTTCCTGTCTTGGAATTGCTTTATAGAAATACTTCCCTGCAGGAGGATCAAGATGGCGGAGGAGTAGGAGACCTAAATTTCCTCTGGTCCCAGGAATTCAGCTGGATAGGGATCAAACCATTCTGAACACCTACCAAATCAACAGGAAATTGAAGAAAAGAATAGCAGCAACTCTCTGAACAGAAAAGCGACCACTTTCCGTGCGGAGAAGTGAATCTGAGGCAATATTCGGGAGGATAGACGGTGGGGGAGGGGGCCTCCTTCGGCCGCTTCTGGCAAGTGCTAGAGCCGCGGAGCACAAAATCGGACCTTTTAGAAGTCGGCTCTGCTGAGGGACGTCGCTCCAGTGGCTAAGTGGGGGGTGGAACCCTCGCGGGAAAGTGGGGTCTCAGGACCCTCGGGGTCACAGAAAGACCAGGGGTGCCTGAGTGCGCCAGAGCTCCCAGGTATCGGAGCGGGGAAGCCGGCTGCAGAGACAGAGCCGAGGAGCGGGCTCTCAGCTCGGGGTTGCCATAAACCGTGATCCGTGGCACAGTCGGGCCACTGCTCCTCCAGCAGGGACCCAACAAGCGGCAGATCCGGGGAGACTCCCCTTCCTCCCCCGGGAGAAGCGTTGCGGGAGCGCACCACAGGGATCTACTGGGTTTGAAGACTCCAGACGGGGTCGGGTGCCAGAGATATAAATGCTTGGTCACAGGCCGGGTGAGCACAGAGTGCGGCTGGAGACTGGGGAGACGGGAGTGATTGACTGCTTTTCTCTGGGGGCTCACGGAGGAGCGGGGCCCCGAATTCTCGGCTCCTCCAGGCGGAGACTGGAAGGCCGCCATTTTCACTCTCGTCCTCCAAAGCTGTAGGGAAAGCTTGCAGGGAACAAAAGCTCCCGGGAGCAAACTGGAGCAGATGATGTAGCCCGGACCCGGCAAGGGCAGGACAATTCCGCCTCCGGCAAAGACATTTGGGAAACACGGTAACAGGCCCCTCCCCCAGAAGATCAGCAAGACCTGCCACCCAAGACCAAGTTTACCGATCAATGAGAACGGCAGAACTACAGCACATAGAATTCATGGCTTTTGCCCCCCTGATTCTTTAGTCTTTCAAAGTTAATTTTTTTAATTTTCTGTTTTTTCCTTTTTCATTCAGTTTTTTTCTTTTTCCCTTTTTAAACCAACATCTTATCAATCCCCTTTTTTAAAATCTTTTTTATTTTTCATTTTTAGAGTCATACTCTATACCTTCATAGTTACTAGTTAACCTTATTTTTGGTATGTATATATAAGTTGTTCTCTCTTTAAAATTTTGGGATAAAGTTTCTTCTAACAGACCAAATATACCCTAAATCTCTAGTGTATGACTTTTTCCTAGTCTTCTGCCTAATCATATTGTCTCCCTTTTTATTTTTTTAATCCTCTTCTTTCTTTTTTCAACCAACTTATCTTATAAATTCCTTTTATAAAATCTCTTATAATTTTCATCTTCACAGTCATATTCCATCCCTTCATCATATTTACCCTTATTTTTGTACATATATAAGTTTTTCTTCTTTAAAATTTTGGGAGGCACTTTTTTCTAAAAGACCACAATACGCCCCAAATCTAGTGTGTAGCACTGATCTATGCACCAGCCTGATCATCTCTGATCATATTCTGTTTTTGTTTGTTTGTTTGTTTTGTTTCTTATCTTTTTCTTTTTTCTTTCTTTCCCTTTCTTTACCCCCGGTTTCAGGTCTCTTCTGATTTGTTTACTGTATATTTTTCTGAGGTCGTTGTTATCCTGTTAGCATTTTGTTCTCTCATTCATCTATTCTCATCTAGACAAGATGACAAGATGGAAAAAATCAACTCAAAAAAAAAGATCCAGAGGTAGTACCGACTGCCAGGGACCTAACCAATATGGACATTAGTAAGATGTCAGAACTAGAGTTCAGAATAATGATTTTTAAAGATACTAGCTGGGCTTGAAAAAAACATGGAAGATATCAGGAAAACCCTCTATAGAGAAATAAAAGAACTAAAATCTAACCAAGTTAAAATCAAAAAGGCTATTAATGAGGTGCAATCAAAAATGGAGGCACTAACTGCTAGGATAAATGAGGCAGAGGAGAGAATTAGTGATATAGAAGACCAAATGATGGAAATAAAGAAGCTGAGAAAAAAAGAGAAACAACTACTGGATCACAAGGGCAGAATTCGAGAGATAAGTGATACCATAAGACAAAACAATATTAGAATAATTGGGATCCCAGAAGAAGAGAGAGAGAGGGGGGCAGAAGGTATAATGGAGCAAATTATAGAAGAGAACTTCCCTAATTTGGGGAAGGAAACAGGCATCAAAATCCAGGAGGCACAGAGAACCCCCTCAAAATCAATAAAAATGGTCAACACCGCGACATCTAATAGTAAAACTTACGAGTCTCAGAGACAAAGAGAAAATCCTGAAAACAGCTCGGGACAAGAGATCTGTAACCTACAATGGTAGAAACATTAGATTGGCCACAGACCTATCCACAGAGACCTGGCAGGCCAGAAAGGACCGGCATGATATCTTCAGAGCACGAAATGAGAAAAATATGCAGCCAAGAATACTATATCCAGCTAGGCTGTCATTGAAAATAGAAGGTGAGATAAAAAGCTTCCAGGACAAACAAAAACTAAAGGAATTTGCAAACACAAAACCAGCCCTAAAAGAAATATTGAAAGGAGTCCTCTAAGCAAAAAGAGAGAGCCTAAAAGTAACAGAGACCAGAAAGGAACAGAGACAATATACAGTAATAGTCACCTTACAGGCAATACAATGGCACTAAATTCATATCTTTCAATAATTACCCTGAATGTAAATGGGCTAAATGCTCCAATCAAAAGACACAGGCTATCAGATTGGATAAGAGAACAAGACCCATCGATATGCTGTCTGCAAGAGATTCATTTTAGACCCAAAGACACCTCCAGATTGTAAGTGAGGTAAATGGAAAACCATTTACCATGCTAATGGACACCAAAAGAAAGCTGGGGTGGCAATCCTTATATCAGACAAATTAAATTTTAAACCAAAGACTATATAAAGAGATGAGGAAGGACACTATATCCTACTTAAAGGGTCTATCCAACAAGAAGATCTAACAACTGTAAATATCTATGCCCCTAACATGGGAGCAGACAATTATATAAGCCAATTAATAACAAAAGCAAAGAAACACATCAACAACAATACAATAATAGTAGGGGATAGGGGACTTTAACACCTCCCTCACTGAAATGGACAGATCATCTAAGCAAAAGATCAACAAGGAAATAAAGACTTTAAATGACACACTGAACCAAATGGACTTCACAGACATATTCAGAACATTCCATCCCAAAGCAACAGAATACACATTCTTCTCTAGTGCCCATGGAACATTCTCCAGAATTGATCACATCCTAGGTCACAAATCAGGTCTCAACCAGTACCAAAAGATTGGGATCATTCCCTGCATATTTTCTGACCACAATGCTTTGAAACTAGAACTCAATCACAAGAGGATAGTTGGAAAGAACTCAAATACATGGAGGCTAAAGAGCATCCATCCTACTAAAGAATGAATGGGTCAACCCATGAATTAAAAAAATTCATGGAAACCAATGAAAATGAAAACACAACTGTTCAAAATCTTTGGGATGCAGCAAAGACAGTCCTAACAGGAAAGTATATAGCAATACAAGCCCTTCTCAAGAAACAAGAAAGGTCTCAAATACACAACCTAACCCTACACCTAAAGGAGCTGGAGAAAGAACAGCAAATAAAGCCTAAACCCAGCAGAAGAAGAGAAATAATAAAGATCAGAGCAGAAATCAATGAAATACAAACCAAAAGAACAGTAGAGCAGATCAACAAGACTAGGAGCTGGTTCTTTGAAAGAATTAATAAGATTGATAAACCCCTGGCCAGACTTATCAAAAAGAAAAGAGAAATGACCCAAATAAATAAAATCATGACTGAAAGAGGAGCGATCACAACCAACACCAAAGAAACACAAGCAATCATAAGAACATATTATGAGCAACTATATGCCAGCAAATTAGATAATCTAGAAGAAATGGATGCATTCCATGGTTGTATCAACTACCAAAACTGATCCAGGAAGAAATAGAAAACCTGAACAGACCTATAACCACTAAGGAAATTGAAGCAGTCATCAAAAATCTCCCAAAAAACAAGAGCCCAGGGCGAGATGGCTTCCCAGGGGAATTCTACCAAACATTTAAAGAAGAATTAATACTTATTCTTCTGAAACTGTTCCAAAAAATTGAAATGGAAGGAAAACTTCCAAATTTGTTTTATGAGGCCACCATTACCTTGATCCCAAAACCAGACAAAGACCTCATCAAAAAGGAGAATTACAGACCAATATCCTTGATGAACATGAATGCAAAAATTCTCACCAAAATACTAGCCAATAGGATCCAACAGTACATTAAAAGGATTATTCACCACCACCAGGTGGGATTTATCCCTGGGCTGCAAGGTTGGTTCAACACCTGCAAATCAAACACTGTGATAAAATACATTAATAAAAGAAAGAACAAGAGCCATATGATCCTCTGAATAGATGTGGAAAAAGCATTTGACAAATTACAGCATCCTTTCTTGATCAAAACTCTTCAGAGCATAGGCACAGAGGGTACATACCTCAATATCATAACAGCCATCTATGAAAAACCCACAGCAAATATCATTTTCAATGGGGAGAAATGGAGAGCTTTCCTCCTAAGGTCAGGAACACGGCAGGGATGTCCACTATCACCACTGCTATTCAACATAGTATTAGAAGTCCTAGCCACAGCAATCAGACAACAAAAAGAAATAAAAGGCATCCAAATCAGCAAAGAGGAAATCAAACTCTCACTCTTTGCAGATGATATGATACTTTATGTGGAAAACCCAAAAGACTCCACCCCAAAACTGGTAGAACTCAAACAGGAATTCAGTAAAGTGGCAGGATGTAAAATCAATGCACAGAAATCAGTGGCATTCCTATACACCAACAACAAGACAGAAGAAAGCCAAATTAAGGAGTCGATCCCATTTACAATTGCACCTAGATACCTGGAATAAATCTAACCAAAGAGGCAAAGAATCTGTACTCAGAAAACTATAAAATACTCGTGAAAGAAATTGAGGAAGACACAAAGAAATGGAAAAACGTTCCATGCTCATGGACTGGAAGAATAAATATTGTGAAGATGTCAATGCTACCTAGAGCAATCTACACATTCCATGAAATCCCTATCAAAATACCATCCACTTTTTTCAAAGAAATGGAACAAATAATCCTAAAATTTGTATGGAACCGGAAAAGACCCCGAATAGCCAGAGGAATGTTGAAAAAGAAAAGCAAAGCTGGTGGCATCACAATTCCGGGCTTCCAGCTCTATTACAAAGCTGTCATCATCAAGACAGTATGGTACTGGCACCAAAACAGACACATCGATCAATGCAACAGAACAGAGAGCCCAGAAAGGGACCCTCAACTCTATGGTCAAGTAATCTTCGACAAAGCAGGAAAGAATGTCCAATGGAAAAATGTCTCTTCAACAAATGGTGTTGGGAAAATTGGACAGCCACATGCAGAAGAATGAAACTGGACCATTTCCTTGCACCACACACAAAAGTAGACTCCAAATGGTTGAAAGACCTAAATGTGAGACAGGAGTCCAACAAAATCCTAAAAGGAGAACACAGGCAGCAACCCCTTCGACCTCAGCCGCAGCAACTTTTTCCTAGAAACATCGCCAAAGGCAAGGGAAGCAAGGGCAAAAATGAACTACTGGGACTTCATCAAGATAAAAAGCTTTTGCACAGCAAAAAAAAACAGTCAACAAAACCAAAAGACAACCGACAGAATGGTAGAAGATATTTGCAAATGACATATCAGAGAAAGGGCTAGTATCCAAAATCTATACAGAACTTACCAAACTCAACACCCAAAGTACAAATGATCGCATCAAGAAATGGGCCAAAGACATGAAACAGCCATTTTTTCCAATGAAGACATCCAAATGGCCAACAGACACATGAAAAAGTGCTCAACATCACTTGGCATCAGGAAAATCAAAATCAAAACCTCAATGAGATATCACCTCACACCAGTCAGAATGGCTAAAATTAACAAGACAGGAAACGACAGATGCTGGCGGGGATGTGGAGAAAGGGGAACCCTCCTACAGTGTTGGTGGGAATGCAAGCTGGTGCGGCCACTCTGGAAAACAGTATGGAGCTTCCTCAAAAAGTTGAAAATAGAGCTACCATATGATCCAGCAATTGCACGACTGGGTATTTACCGCAAAGATACAAATGTGGATCCAAAGGGGTACATGCACCCCGATGTTTATAGCAGCAATGTCCACAATAGCCAAACTATGGAAAGAGCCAAGATGTCCATTGACAGATGAATGGATAAAGAAGATGTGGTATATATGTATACAATGGAATATTATGCAGCCATCAAAAGGAATGAAATCTTGCCATTTGCAACGACATGGATGGAACTGGAGGATATTATGCTGAGCGAAATAAGTCAATCAGAGAAAGATATGTATCGTATGATCTCACTGATATGAGGAATTCTTAATCTCAGGAATCAAACTGAGGGTTGCTGGAGTGATGGGGGGGTGGGAGGGATGGGCTGGCTGGGTGATACACATTGGGGAGGGTTGTGCTATGGCAAGCACTGTGAATTGTGTAAGACTGTTGAATCACAGACCTGTAACTCTGAAAGAAATAAGACATCATATGTTTAAAAAAAAAAAAGAAGATAGTAGGAAGTGAGAAATGAAGGGGGGGAAATCGGAGGGGGAGACAAACCATGCGAGACTATGGACTCTGAGAAACAAACTGAGGGTTCTAGGGGGCAGGGGGGTGGGGGGATGGGTTAGCCTGGTGATGGGTATTAAGGAGGGCACGTACTGAATGGAGCACTGGGTGTTATATGCAAACAATGAATCATGGAACACTACATCAAAAATTAATGATGTAATGTATGGTGATTAACATAATGTAATAAAAAAAAAAAGAAAGAAATACTTCCCTGCATCATTGGGTGCCACCAAGTTGTTCTTAATTATCACCAAAGCTGACAGATAGGAAGCAGGTTGTAGCCAATATTTTACAGAAGTCAAAATCAGAAAATTATTTGTAAAATGCAAAAAACATAAGTTTTAGATCAGAAAGACCAAGGAGTGAAATCACAAACTGTCATATAGTAGCTGATTGACTTCGATTAATCCCTCTGGGCTTTAAGTTTCCGGCATCTGTTTTAATTAATTAGTTTTTAGAAAGCCCAACAGGTTACGGTGAAGACAAAATAAGCATCTCCATGAAAAGCACTTTGAAGTATGGCAGTAACAACAGTGAATGAGACTAGTCTCTGATCTCTAACAGTCCCTAGGCTTGCTGGAAAATCAATATATACACATACAGAAAGACAAGGCGGGTGTAGTGGCCAACCTCGAAGGTGGCCCCCAATGACCTCAGCCTCTGCTAGTCACATTTTCGAGGGGTCATCTTCCACAATGTACCAGGGTTCGTCGGTGTGCCCAACAGATGTGATGGTTTTTACTTCCAAGCTTAGGTTACACAAGGCACTACAGCTTCCATCTTCGTCAGCTTCTCTCTCTCTCGTCGCTCTCTTTGGATAAGCCAGCTGCCATGTCACTGAGCAGCCCTATGATGAAGACTAAGTGGAGAAGGACCGAGGTCTCTTGCCAAAAGTCTCTTGAGTGAGCCCGGAAGTGGATCCTTCCCCCAGCCAAAACGTCAGATGGTGCAGCCTGACTAGAATCTCATGAGAAACCCTGAGCCACAACCACCCACCTAAGCCACTTCTGGATTCTGAACCTTCAGAAACTACGGGAGACAATATATGTTTGTTGTTTTAAATTGTGGAGGCATCTGTTACACAGCAGTAAGTAACCTGTACATTAGGCCACAATAAGAGTTGCAAGGTTTGGAAGAGGAAGAAATCCCCGAAGGCTGGGAGTTCTTGGTCCCAGAAGTAGGCTTGGAAGGGAAGATGAGTTTGTGAGGGGCGGGGGAGTGACAACAGGCTGCAGACATGAGTGAATCAGACAGAGGGGCAGGGAGGTATCAGACAAGTTCATCAGGTAACGTGGAGAGGGGCTCAGATGCCAGGCCCGAGGGTCATCTTCTCACTCAGGCAATGGGGAGCAAGGAAGGATCCTTGGGCAAGGGGATGACTCGGCAGTAACGAGGACCGGGAGATGTGACTGGTGGGCTAGGTACAACCAGAAAGTCAAACAGGAGCCTTCTGTAATGACCCAGGGGAGGAACTAAAGAGCAGCACCAGAGTGTGACTGACGTAGGAATGGAGAGAAGAGATGAATGAGAGGTACGTCATGACCATGGTCTAGCATGTCCACACTGGTCTCCCACGGCGGCCTGCCAGAGCCTGAGGTTTCTGAATGCTCACCTGGTCATTGAATCTGTGTGCATATTTAGTTACATGCCTGAGGACAAAGCTACCACGGGATACATACTTCAGTCAAAGCACCACCGTTCCTGTATATAACATGCTGCTCCGCTACACAATACGTTGCCTACAAAATTAACGCCATAAATATCATAGACATTACAGACACAGAATTAGAGTAAAGGGGTAAGATTTGTTTTCTCTTAAATCACCTCAACCTCAAGAACTGACTCCAAATTACACTGTTATCTTTAATAAAATGAAGTCAAATACTAATAAAAGAGGACCCACTGTGGGAGTGATACACAGGAAATTCAAAAACAATCCTTCACAACAGTGGCAGGTCTGAGGAGGAAAGCACTGAGAAACAATATTGATATTATCAATCTCGCCCGGTCATCCTACGTAACAGGAGGAAAATCATCAAGATGCCAATGGAGATTCAAAGAACATTTAGATTGTGGGGTCTCTGGGATCTCAGGGAAGTGGGTGTGTCCAATTAGTCAGAGGCTTTCGAACTGCTGCTCATGTTGGGTGCGTAGTTAGGGCCATTCTAGTGAAACGGACAAAAGGGCCCCACTCTAAGGCACACAGAATCTTACAGGATGGAGGCAAGGAAGCCAATGGGTGGACCGATGCATAAGGCTAGAGCCCACCTGGCTTAGCGTGCATAGAGGGTTGTCGGGCTCATATTCATCTCATAGCTGGGGGAACCAAGGCTGCTCTGGCCCAGGTCACAAAGGCTGGACAGTAGATCAGAAGTAGCATCCTGGGGGCGCCTGGGTGGCTCAGTAGGTTAAGGGTCTACCTTCGGCTCAGGTCATGATGCCAGGGTCCTGGGATTGAGCCCCTCCCTGCTCAGCGGGGAACCTGCTTCTCCCTTTCCCCCTGCCCCTCCCCCTGTTTGTGCTCTCTCGCACGTGCTCTCGCTCTCTCTCAAATAAATAAATCTGTAAAAAAAAAAAAAAAAAAAAAGAACTAGCATCCTGGTTTCTCGAACTCCCAGCCCCGTACTCTGTTTCACTCGATCCTGTGGTGGAAAGGAGGAAGATGATGAAGGAAGATTCTTCCAAAGAATCTCCAAGGAATGCACCGAGATTTATTGATCTCATGCAGAAACAAAACCTGAGCCCTTCAAGTCAGCAAACGCTTACACCCAGCAGTCTGCGAGGTCCTGTGGGACAGGGTTTGGTATGTGAGCTGAGGGAAGCAGGGACTGGGGAAGCCCAGGAGAGACAGCAAATGGTCACAGCAGATGAACCAAAGGCTGGTCATCAAGGGCAAAGCGGAAGCAGACCCAGTGGAGCAGGCGAAATTCAAAGGGCAGTTAGTGTCCTGACAGGGAGGCAGTGGCAAGGGCCATTTGGCAAGCCTGGAAGGCTGGCTCCATGGTGGCCTGAGATGGAGCTCCCTGGGAGACCGGGTGCAAAGGGAGGCTTGGAATTCCAAAAGAAGTTTGAGCCTTATGTCATAAACAATGGGGGGGAACACGGACGCTTTAGTACAGGAGTAACGTGATTCAGCCCTGGCCAAAATGTGGCTCAACCAGCCACACCTGTAGCTTGCTAGAGGGTGGTGGTCTGCCGCTCAGTCAGTCCTTTCGGGGGAACTGCAAAAGACAAATACTGAAAGCAAGCTCCTTCCTGTCTCTGGCCTGTCGGAGAAGAATGCTGACCAGCCTCCCCAGGAGGGAAGATGCGGAGAGCCCCGCTCGAGGAACCCGTGCCTCTTGGCCCGCCATGATGAAACAGGACTGTCAGCGCAGCTTAGGGGCTGGCTCCGCAACACCACACTGTGGGCACCACAGAGATGCATCCTTCTCAGTTCAAAAGCAATCAAGGCAGGGACATTTGCTCATGAAAACTGGATTTGTTAAATTCACAGAACTATAAACATATCTGTATTTGGGTAACATTGAAATCTGTCAAAGGAAGTGTGTACAGTATGTACATATAAACTAGAGCTGGTGAGGGAAGAAAGCACTCCGGACACTGAAACACAACACCTCTATTCCCATCCTGGGTCCGCCACTTCCCAGCTCCATACACTGCAGGTTATTTTGCTTTCCTGTGCCTTGGTTTCCCCATCAGTAAATGAGAAATAAATACCCCCCTCCTTGTCCGCCTGTCAAGAAGACCACAGAACAGAGAGAGGTGCCTACACAGTCCCCAGCCCAGGCTTGTAAGCAACCGTGGATGGCCCCCCTCCAAGCATATCAGACAAGGAGCCTCCTGGAATTTGCTCCCCATGTGCAGACTGAGTCCAAACTGCCAGACTGGGGCAGAGCTCTGTTCTCCTGGCTCCTTTCATACCATGCTCACTTCATCTGCTGATTATGAAATATGCTCTTACGGTCCAGGGCTTGGTATCTGCTCAATCCTGTTCCTTGCAGTTCAGCCTCCCTTGGCCAGAAACCCACACGCAAACCACCAGAATGGGTCCCTTCCCAGCCAGCAAGCCCGAGAACAAAAGCAATGCAGCCAGGCCCTCTCATTTACCTTGTCCCTGCCTCTGCAGTGATGGGGCCCGGAGGCACAATGCCCATCAATGTTCAAGTTCATTTTTATTTTACTTTCAACCTTTTAGGAGGGAATGAGTTTAGACAATTATTCTCCTTGCGGCCCTCCTCATCTTCCCCTTTCCCTCCCTTTCACAGACTGACTGATGGGTAAATTAGCAGACGATACCCCATAGCTACCGTAATGCCAAAGCTTCAAATGCAATCCAAAAACAGAGGTGAGGGAGGTCAACAAAATGGCACCACCTACTTCTGTTTACAAGCAGATCGCCCCTGTCAGTTCTCTCCTCCGGCAAATGGAGCCAACAAAACCCACTGCGAGAGATTAGGTGGATGCTTCAGACACCCCCATGACAGTGCTCCCAAATTCCAACAGGTTGGGAACTCCAGAGGGAGGGGAGATGCTTCAATACCCTTCCCCCCAACATGACCCCTTCCCCTCATTAACTCCCCAGCCTGATTCCTGCCGGTTCTTTCACAAGGACACCATTCACACACACCACATTTTGCCTGAAAAAGAGAAACCTGAATTAAGCAAAGAGTCTCTCTTTGATCTGCGGGAGAAAGTCCACTTCTAAGCCTCCCATCTCTCAACCAGCTGGCTGGCAGACACTCCTTATTTCCTCCAAGGGAACTCCAGCAAGACTAAAGCTCTGGCCCATCAGTTCCCACTTGGAACTTGTACAATTGGTGATTAACAGCCTCTTGAACAAGTGTGATCCTCTACTCACTATAGACTTGGCTGCTAAGTAAATCGGATTCAAAATTAAAAGAAACACATGTATTCATTGTTCCATTTCCTTGGGAAGCTCAAAAGTTACAGAGTAAGTGAGGAAGAAGCCTAAAGAATGTGAGAGGATTATAGGGTGACCAGGACACATTCTTCAACTGACATAATTTACTGAGTAGGGTTTTCTCCTTTTGTAATTAAGAGCCAGGGACAAAGAGACTCCAACCACTTTCATCAGTTAGGAGTCACAGGAGGAACAATGTACCATCCCTAACTCAGGCAGGTGGTCTTGGCACCCAAAAAGGTTCTCCCGTCACAGTACCGAGTCACTGGTGATCTCTGTGGTGGAGACTATCTTGTGTCTATGATCGTGACTGCCATTTAGAGCACATTTCCTTTCCATCCCCTGACTTGGTGGATGTCCTCATCTACACTCTAGTCATAAATTTCCACCACAAGACAGAAGGGTCACAAAGGTGAGGAGAGTCTTGGCCCCCTCAACCCATAATTCACATCTCAGCTTGTTAGTGTTTCTCTACCCTACCAGGTTGTTCCTCTTTGCCATTTCCCCACACCCCAAAGGCCTCGCAGGAAGGAAGTTCAAATTTCACTCTGGGCCACTCACTTTGCCCTCTCCACCAGAGACTTTGAGCAAGTGGCACCCAAGAGTCCACACTCATTTTATTGTCTAAAATAATGCCCTTCAGCCAAATCATTATAAAGATCTCATGGGATACCCTCCTTCGTCTGGCTTATACCGTAATCACAGCCATCACCTAATTCTATCAGTTATGTTATAAAACACAGCATATCTTAGTAGTTCAGAAGTCTTTCTCCTGTGTACATTTAATGAACATATATTAACAGTAATAGAAGTAATAGAACAGCATCTATTGAGTACTTACTAGATGCCATTCATATGTATTATTTCAATAAATTTTTATAATAACGTAGGCTCTTTTGGCATTTCTTTTGTTTCGTTTTATTTTTATATCTAATTACCTGGTGCACCACTCCTTCTTCCCCCTTCCCTCACCCCACCACCCCGACAAACCACACACTTGGGTCAACATGCTCTCGTGCACACACATAAATCCATACCCCTGACCCCTCTCCCATCCACCCACAGCATTACCTCTGATAGAACTCAGAGATTTGGGACCCCAGACAAATCTCTTCCTACTAGAAACACCAGAAATACCCTGAACAAAGAGTCCAGGCAATTTCATTTAAAATGAGAGAAACAGCCATCATCTGACCAAGCTGCTTTCAGACACTGCTGGGAAGAGCTTCCTGAAATAACAAAGCCAGGGACCACCTATCACTCCTACTCCACATATCATAACCTTTTAGTCTGTGTCTTCTTAGGACTTAACCATTGTTACTTTTCTATCACACCTGTGTCAAGATGCAAGCGTGTGGTACAAGCCCAGGCAAGTGTGTGTGTGGGCACCTGATCCTTGCAAACATTTTTATTAAAAGCCAATTAAGTTAAGAGCCCCCAGGTGATCTGGTTTCAGGGTTCCCTGAACCCTTTTATTTGGAGGTAGCAATTACAGCCCAGTTGGAGAAGACGAACCACCACATGGAGGCAGACACTCTAGAAATATCCTGGAAGGAGCCATTGTTGAGTCTTCATGGTCTTGGGGTCACAGCGCTGGAAGAAACCTAAGGATTTATTAGTCCCCAAGATAATCACACAATTATTTGTCCGAACAAGATCTGGATGATGGGTTTCTGAGGACCAACATTACTTTGCTGATTAAGTGTTGAACATAAAGTCATAATCAGGTAAAGTCCTGGGTTCTCCATTAACTATCTAGAGATTAAGAAACATAAGATCTGTCAGACAAAATCTTTTGGGGTGTGCTTAACAAACATGACCTTGCTCCTTCCCTGGAGATAACCAAAGGCAAAGGAACATGGGCTTTTGAGTAGATTAGAACTAGGTCCAAATCCTGGCTCTGTCACTAACTCTCAGTTAGGGATCTTGGGACTAGTGTCTCTCAAAGGCTAATTCTCCTCATTATAAAATAGGAATAAGATCCGGGCACCTGAGTGGCTCAGTCGCTTAAGCGCCTGCCTTTGGCTCAGGTCATGATCCTGGAGTCCTCAGATCGAGCCCCACATCGGGCTCCCTGCTCAGCGTGGATTCTGCTTCTCCCTCTACCCTTCATCCCCTCACCCCGCTCTCTTGTGCTCTCTCTCTCTCTCAAATAAATAAATAAAATCTTAAAAAAAAAACAGGAGTAAGATCAACCCACCTAAAGAGATGGATTTAAGAAGACAGTATGTGACAGGACCGTTCTTGATCCAGAGCAGTGACTTTACCTTCCTTCAGTTTTAGGTTATAACACCATTCCTCATAACACCCACAATCAAAGTTCTTGCAGGACAAGCAACTCCCAATTCAACACAGCAGACCAGTTGCCCATACTCGTAAAAACTCAGTAACCTACCAACTCAGCGGACAATTTCCTTTAACTACAATATCCTAAAGCTGTTTGCAGAGCACTTTCCCCAGGGAACCAGAGATGGAAATGATAATCTGGACACTATCTGGAAAATGTAAACATCTGTATTCATTTTACGTTGGGAAAAAAAAAAAAAACCTAGCCAATAAGGAAGGTAAAATGGACACAAATGAAAGCTCCATCAACAAAATTCAAATAGAAACTCCGTTTGGGCTTCGCTTCAAAGTCCTGAACACTCTCAAAAATAAAATATGACCAACCAAAATGTATTTATGTCTACAGCTGTAACATTAGTGGCAGCTTGTTTACATTTATCGGCCAAGAAATGCTCTTCCATCTGGTCACATACCCAGCATTACACACATATTTCAAAGTTATTCAAATATTTCCTGTGTGAAAACAGAGAGGTTATTTCATGTAGACAAATTTGGAAGAAGTCAAGTGCTAAATATGCTGCAAAGATCCTGCCTAACCCACAGAAACTGACATTTCCCTTTCAGTCTGCCAGTTAAATGCCTACTCTGCTTTTTAATTCATTCGCCCACCTCTACAAACATTTGCATTGACATTTTGCCAAGGAACTATCCCACAAATCTCTAATGGGGAGGGGAGAAGGCAGTACAACAAATGTAGCATGAATTTCAAATACTGGAGGCATCTTTGAAAAATTCTGGCCTAGAGAAGGCCCCACAGTAAGCCAGACAAAATAAGTGACATCAGTACTTTTATACATTTATGCTACAAGAAGGTGTCCATTCATAGAGGAGATAATGTGACTACTGTCTGATCTATTTCCTACTCCCAATGGAGTAAGTTGGGATTGCATAAAAGACCCAGTATTTTTGCAGACTTACAAGAACACTTTTGCATTCATATTTCCAACCTGAAGAACACCTTGTGAAATGGAATAAATCAACCTAGAGCAAAATAATACATTAGCATCCAGGTGTGATGTGCTATATACATATATCTGTATTTCTTTTTTTTTAAAGATTTTATTTATTTATTTATTTATTTATTTGAGAGAGAGAACACAAGAAGGGGGAGAGTTAGAGGGAGAAGCAGGGAGCCCAGTGCGGGACTCGATCCTGCAACTAGGGATCATGACCTGAGCAGAAGGCAGATGCTTAAAGGACTGAGCCACCCAGGCTATATCTGTATTTCTTAAAGTATATGCTTAATGTATGTAAATGATTCAGTACTGACTGCTAAGTCTGACTGTAGCAAATAAAATCCAGAGCCTGGTCATATATACAGCCAGCAGCAGGAAAACACATCCACCATGACCAAGGCATGGCAAAGCTTCTGCTGCAGAAGGTAGGCACGTCCCCCTTGAGGTTCTGATTGACGACAGGCAAGAAATGTATTTGGAGGGACCCTGAGGGTCTACCAGAAGACTCCAGAATTCCCTAGGCTCTGTACCTATCACAGGCATGATTTTTAATTTTTTGAGCAGTTAATCTGTCTACTCAAGGAAGTGCACTTAGCATATTACAGATTCAATATCACTGTAAGATTCTCACTGCTGCAGCCAGGGGGATGATTTTAAAGTTCATGTGCAAATGTGCCACTCCTCTGTTCAGTCCTGAAATGCTGCCCTTTGTTCAGAGGAAAAGCCGGAGTCCTCCCAATGGCAGAGGGGTGATTAATCTTGCTCCTACTACTTCCCATCCACGCTCACACTTGGTATACTCACCTTCCCACTGTTCTGTGAACATCTTGAAATTCTGCCCTGGGTGGAACACTTCCTCTGATGTTCCCATAGCTCATCCTTAACCATCTGCAAGTTTTTGCTTCAACATCACCCTCTTATTCTATTTAATATTTCAACCTCCTCCCATCCCCTTTACTCTACTCTTTATTTAAGAACACTTAATGTATTAAATAAAAACCAAAATGACAATGTATTATCATGTCAATTGTTTATGGTCTGCTTCCCACCATAGAATGTCTAAGTTCCAAGGGAGAGAGAGTCCTTATCATTTTGTTCAATGATGTGTGTCTCAAGGGCCTTGAATACTTCTGGGCACATAGAAGGGCCTCCAATATTTGTTGAATGAATAACTGAACTGCCAGGGACAGAAGTATTCTATCCCACAATAACACCCAGGGGCTCCACTAAAGCAAAGACTAGGCCTGGATCCAATTCTCATCTCCCAGACATTCACTCTATAATGCCATCGGAAAGGACCTGGATAGTTTCCCCCCAAGCCAGATGCTGGACAGAAGCTCCAGCAGAGTACCAGAAATCTGGATGGACTTGGGCACGACAGACACCACTCAAAAAGCCAGTATGGTATCACCACAGGTTTCCAAGCCCCTCAAAGCCCCTCACTGCACCGACTCTTCAACTGGATGTTCAAATCTGGCACCCACCCGTGGTTATCTCTCCTTCATTCCATCACTCATCACACATGCGATGAGCTGGATGTGACCCTTTGCCCTGCATGTACTCCTCTACATTCCAGCAAAAAAGAGCTGCTTGCTATCAAGTTCCTGCCTGCCCAGCCCCACCCAGGTGCACAGACTGTCTGAAAACTCGTGGCCTGAGGCTCAGCCCCACCCACGGCCTACGTCAGTTGTGACCAAACCTGGCAGTGAATTGAGAGCTCCACCCATCTCCATGTGGCCTAAACACTTTTGCTGGCCTCAATCCACTGTGTGCCATAATCCAAAGGGGGCGTGGGAATGGTTCCGAGTACAACACACATTACATCAGCCACCCCACACCTCAGGCCACCCCCAACTCTGAGCTACTCACCCTCACAGTAGAGACCTGTGTAACTTTCTCCCATGTTTATAATCGTTTTTAAATATGTCTTACATCCTCTAACTTGTAGGGTGGTGGGGGAGGGGTGTAGATTATGAGGTGGGTAAGAGCATAAGACCGTAGTTACACCCAGCCTACTCCGCCAAGTATTAGCTGTCTGGCTTGTCTATGCCTGCTTCCTTTGGTATAAAATAGTAATTATAATTGTGGTTACCAAGTAAGTTTGATGTGAAGACAAATGATTTTAAAAAGATAAGGCTCGGGGCACCTAGGTGGCTCAGTTGGTTAAGCATCCGCCTTCAGCTCAGGTCATGATCTCAGGGTCCTGGGATTGAGCCCCACGTCAGGCTCTCTGCTCAGTGGGGAGTCTGCTTCTCCCTCTGCCTCTGCTCCTCCCTGCCCTGCTTGTGCTCTCTGTCAAATAAATAAATAAAATCTTTTAAAAATATATAAAAAAATAAAAAGATAAAGCTCATGGAACAGTGAGTATAGAAAACATTCAAAGATACTACTCAAGATATTACTCCTATAAAAGAATGTGATTATCCACACCATGGAATATTATTTGGCTACAAAAAGGAATGAAGTATTATTATGGCCTACAACATGGTTGAACTTTGAAACCATTACACTAAGTCAAAGAAGCCAGACACAAAAGGCCATGTATTACATAATTCCGTCTATGTGGAATGTCTAGAATAGGCAAATCCCCAGATTCAGAAAGTAGATTAGTGAATGCCAGGGGGTGTGGGGAAGGAGAAAGGGAAAGTGACCGCCACTGGGTATGGGCTTTGTTCCTGAGGTTATGAAAACATTCTGCAATTAATTAGATCGTGGTGATCGCTGCACAACTTTGTAAGTATACTAAAACCACGACATCGCACACTTTAAGAAAAAAAGGTATCATTCCTCTTCTTTCTCCTCTAGAGCTACTTCCAGGACTGTATCCAAGTCTTATCACTGTATCCCCGGCAGTTCCTAACAGAAAGACAAGCTAAATGTCAAAGAAACTAAGTAACCAATGACAAATGTGGAGGCAAAATTTTCTAGGAAATATCAACAAAGACTACAACAACCGAGCGGCTGTGAGGAATGACGGGCCAACTTGGGCAAAGTTTTGTCCCCCAGGCATCTGGAATAGCGCCAGCACACACTCATTCACTGTGGCTGAGGGTTAGAGGCAGGTTCTGCCAACAGGGCAAATGACCAAACAGCAGAACTTGGACAAACCAGCTCAGGAGGAGAAAGCGGGGAGGGGGAACCTGTCTCATCCTTCTGGCTGAGCACATAACCAGAGATGGCAATCGGGATGCACAGCACCAGTTCCCAACATGAGGCAGGATTTATAGTCCCTCTTTAATCTGTGTAATGGCTACAAAAATAAAGGAACTAGAAAGGATGCGTGTAAGGAGACAGAATATCATAGGAAACAAATAGGCCCATATTTCAAAGCAACGGTTTCTTTGCCTGAGCAGGCAGGCAGTAAAGAATTCTTAAGTATTTTCTAGCACTCAGCTGAACCATCCTTGCAACCCGTTCCATATAGATGTCCTAAGGTCGCTTTCTTAGAAATTTTTAAAGAAGGGAAAAACAGAAGAAGGGAAAGTAAAGGATCACTTCAAATAAGAAGAGAAAACAGTCTCTTCATTTTATAATGGAGAGAGAAAAAAAAAAAAGAGGAAATGTTCTTTCGTGCATTTCCTAGAATCCAAAGGCTGTAAACATAGGAAATTTAAAACAACTGGAACAAAAGAAAATGCACCAGTGTGGTTGACATAATCAGGAGATGGCTAAAGAAGCCGGCGAAGCCCAGTCGTGCAGCAAAAGCTTAAACTGTGTCTTAGAATCTTCAGAACTACGTCCCCACCACAGACCCTCTTGCACAGTGTTTGCAGGGTCACTTTAATCACCATGCCCCTGATTCTCTGCCTGTAGCACTCTTAACTACATTTCCACGTTACCCTGGGTTTGCCTGTTTCTACTTCCATGACCACCCAGAAATCCAGATCCTTGAAAGTGCTTTGAAACCATCTTACCACCTTTGATTTCTCTCAGCTACTTTTCTTCCCCATCATCACTGCCCACGAGTCCCGCCCTCATCAGCTCTCTCCCACTGAGCCTGTTTTAATCACCTTTGCCGCAGTTTAGCATACTGACTCTGCTCCATCCTCCACACACCCCAGCATCAGAAATGAATGAATGATAATGCAACATATGTTAAGAAAAAAGAAAAAGAAGAAGATAGCAGGAGGGGAAGAATGAAGGGGAGTAAGTCAGAGGGGGAGACGAACCATGAGAGATGATGGACTCTGAAAAACAAACTGAGGGTTCTAGAGGGGAGGCGGGTGGGGGGATGGGTTAGCCTGGTGATGGGTATTAAAGAGGGCACAATCTGCGTGGAGCACTGGGTGTTATGCACAAACAATGAATCATGGAACACTACACCAAAAACTAATGATGTAATGTGTGGTGATTAACATAACAATAAAAAAATTTTAAAAAAAGAAATGAATGAACGAAATGGGCAGAAGACATGAACAGACATTTTTCCAAAGAAGACATCCAAATGGCCAACAGACACATGAAAAAGTGCTCAACATCGCTCGGCATCAGGGAAATCCAAATCCAAATCTCAATGAGATACCACCTCACACCAGTCAGAATGGCTAAATTAACAGGTCAGGAAACGACAGATGTTGGCGGGGATGTGGAGAAAAGGGGAACCCTCCTACACTGCTGGTGGGAATGCAAGCTGGTGCAGCCACTCTGGAAAACGGTATGGAGGTTCCTCAAAAAGTTGAAAATAGAGCTGCCCTACGACCCAGCAATTGCACTACTGGGTATTTACCCCAAGGATACAAATGTAGGGATCCGAAGGGGTATGTGCACCCCGATGTTTACAGCAGCAATGTCCACAATAGCCTAAAACTATGGAAAGAGCCAAGATGTCCATCAACAGATGAATGGATAAAGAAGATGAGGTATATATACACAATGGAATATTATGCAGCCAATAAAAAAAAACACGAAATCTTGCCATTTGCAATGACGTGGATGGAACTAGAGGGTATTATGCTGAGTGAAATAAGTCAATCAGAGAAAGGCATGTCTCATATGACCTCACTGATATGAGGAATTCTTAATCTCAGGAAACAAACTGAGGGTTGCTGGAGTGGTGGGGGGTGGGAGGGATGGGGTGGCTGGGTGATGGACATTGGGGCGGGTATGTGCTATGGTGAGCGCTATGAATTGTGTAAGACTGTTGAATCACGGATCCGTACCTCTGAAACAAATAATACATTATATGTTAAAAAAAAAAAGAAGAAGAAGATAGCAGGAGGGGAAGAATAAAGGGGGGAAATCGGAGGGGGAGACGAACCATGAGAGACGATGGACTCTGAGAAACAAACTGAGGGTTCTAGAGGGGAGGGGGGTGGGGGGATGGGTTAGCCTGGTGATGGGTATTAAAGAGGGCACCTATTGAACGTAGCACTGGGGGTTACACGCCAACAATGAATCATGGAACACTACATCAAAAACTAATGATGTAATGTATGGTGATTAACATAATAAAATTAAATTAAAAAAAGAAAAAGAAGAAATGAACAAACAAACGAACAAATGAATGAGGCCTAAGTTCCTTAGCCTGGACTCTAAGACCAGTCATTCCCACTGGCCATGTCAGCCTTCCAAGCTCTTCTTCGCGTTCAGGCCACTGCAGTCCACAGCCCTACGCCAAACCGCAGCCACTCCAGTCCATGACGACCCTGTCGGAACTCAACCCTCCTTTCTTCATGGGGCACTTCCGTGACAACTAGTTCTTCACACTAAGGTAGCATTTAATGAAATGTGACTTTCATCATTTGACACTCAACCAAATTTCAGTTCACCACAAATGTAACCACAATAGAAAAATAATGCCTGCAAATATTTATTCTGCACTCTGCTAAACATTTCATATATGCGTCTGTGTTGTTACTAGGTCTGTCAACTCCAGAACCCATTCTCTTTAATGTTAGCCTCTCCTCCCTCCCTCCCTCCTCCTTCTCCAAGCCCTTCCATTTCATGGATAGACAATGGAGCTTCAGAAAAGTTGTAAAGCAAGAAAAAGGGAGCACCAGAGGTCTACATGCCATAATGCTTCCAGTGCTCAGAAGAGAGGAAATGAGGAGAGACTCCACCTGCACTTGGGAAGGGCCGCCTCCCTACGCATCCGATTAGAGGTCAAGTTGGAATATCCCCCTTGAGCACGGGCTCTAACACTTTTGGGACCTCCACATTTGGGACCTCCACATTTGGGCCTGAAAGCCACCTCCAATCCTTTTTGACTGTGTGAGCTCAGACAGATGCTGTCAGCACTGTTGGCCTCAGTTTCCTCACAGGTGAATGAGACTCACAATGCCTCCCCCACAGGAAAAATGAGGAAATACAGAGGAACCCAGACTCTGAGCACCATGAGGACAGAGACCCAGATTATCTGTCCCACAGCTCTACCCCAGCACCTGGAGTTACGCTTGGCACGTTTTATGAAGTCTGGAACATGGTTTCCTGGGTGTTTTTCTTGTTCACTGATAACCTGCTGCCTACTTGAGGTCTAAGTGCAGGAACAGACTTAAAAAGGAAACATTTTAATCATGATGATCATCATTATCATTATCATGAACCCTATCCTAAGGCATAAAGAAAAATACTAAGCTCCCAAAAGAATCATAAGCTACGGTGGCCAGAACAGAAAAAGAAATACTTGCATTTCTCACGACTGCATGTTTTTCACCGTGGAGGAGATTTAAAGGGGGAAGAGAAAGGCAAAAATAAATATGAATAAATAGATTAAGAAACCTAACGGATACCCTAAATGCATAATCAGAAAGAACAGGCCTTGGAATATAAATTGAAAGATCTGCTCAGAGAAAGCCAATTTAAGGCCCAAATTGAACAGCCTCAGCAAATGGTGGGAGAAGAGATATTTTGAAATGGCATAATGCAGGAACAAAGAACAAAGCATTTTTATCTGGCTCCCAAACAATTAAATGCACCTGCCAATTCCATGTGGAAGACGGGCTTTAAAGAACTGCAGCTGAGTGGGGGGAGCATTCAAAGTCACTCAGAATTCATTAGTTGCCAGAGGAGAAGCAGCTACAGATTTCCTAAGAGGCGTCTCCAACCCCGGCCAGAAGGAACCCAAGGCAGTCCAGAGCCGCCGAAGCCTCAAAGGGAAACCACTCTCTTATTATCCGTCCAACATGCACATCTTGCCAGCTCCTGGACAAGCTTCTCTCCCCGTAGGCATTACCAGTCCACTGTTACGTGTCCCCCGAGGAATTACAAAAACGAGGCTCACGAGGAAGAAGCCCTGGTTGCAGGTGAGGAAGGCATATGACCAATTCTCACTCGGCCTCCCATGCAGAGAGAGGAGGAACATTCCTCCCTCCAAAACCATTTCCTCATCTGTGACGTGGGAAAAAGTGGGAATTTTTATACTAGGAACTCAGTTCCCAAGTCATAGGTAAGGCAAAAATCACATATGTTAAAAGCAGCCCTGGAAATCCCTAAAATCACCCCAAAGGTAGGGACCACATGATTTAATACATATACCATGAAAGGCACATGGGACCTGAGACCAAAGCAGAGAACGGACCTATGTCTCCATCCCCATCTCCTGCCTCTAAGGACACTGTCTTACGGTGGGACTCCAGACACCAGGCCACCAGCACAACTGAAATTGATTGCTCTTGTGTGCTCTCTCTCTTTCTGCCAAGTCATATTACTGCATTCCTATAATTTAAAGGGCTCAAAATATAACTTCGTATTATAAGTTCTGCCTCAATCATAGGGATGTTTGAGGATCAATAGGGTAGCAAAAGTGAAAGCACCAGGAAAACAACCAAGTGCTTTACAAATAATATTATTCATCTGACATGTTGTGAACTTCTAGAGGACTCATGGGAAAAGTATTTCCAGTATCTATCACAGGGCCGATCAGACTCTCCAGGCACTCAATAAATAACGGAGAGAAAGATGCATGGAGCTATTAATTAACTAACCCTGAACACAGAGCCTACTACTGCAGGTTATAAAGGGGGCAAGGTATGTTCCCAGGCTTGGCACGTGGGTGCTCATGACCTGGTTAGAGAGGACACTCTCCTAGGATGCAGGATGCTGTCGGTAGGAGGTGCTCCCTACAGGGTGCAGACTGCACCATAAGCAGTGGGGCAGTCTGTGAGCTGGCATCATCAGCCAAGGATCTTGCACACCATGCCACCTGAACTAGAATTTCATAGGATCAAGTGCAGGGACTTCAGAACTGGGAGCATGCTCAGGAGTCATATATTCAACTCCCTTATTTTAAGGTTGAGAAAAAGAAGCCTTTGGAAGGGGCTTTTGTTTGCTGGGCTTACAGAACAGCACCATCACTAAAGACCACGGACCCAGAGGGATCCCTGACCCCTCCCTGAACAAAAGGACACAGTACAGAACACATCTTGCTTCAGTTCACTAGGAATGTCAGTGAAATAAGCCGAGGCAACAATAAAGGCTCCAAAGTCACTTCATAAGCACCGAAGACAAAATGATAGACAGCAATGGCAAGTGTGTGCACAGCTTCCTTTCTCCTGACCCCCAACATGTTCCCATTCACATCAGAAGAAAGCAGAGGGAGGGAGAGGAAGGAAAGTCAGAGGAAGACAGTACTTCTATCTTCAGATCCTAATTCAAATATGACCTTGGCAGTAAGGCCTCCCTCCTGGACCATTCTACTTCAAATGACCTCCCCGTCCCCACCTTACCATCTGACATCGTACATATACATATTCTCTCTCTCTCTCTCTTCCTAAGTAGAATGGAAAGGCCATGGGCAATGATCTTTTTGTTTCTTCAGTGCTTCATCCACAGCACAGAGCATAGCACAAATGAGATATTCAATAAAATGTTTATTGAAAACAATGAATCAATGAATAAAAACAGAAATTAGAGGCAGCTTTATGAAGCAGACAACACTGATCTCATTTTTTAAGTGATGGATGGTCTTTAGAAAAAAACAGACACTGATGTGAAGTGGGGACCAGAGCAGACATCACAGGTGGAGGGAACAGTGTAAGACCAGTGAGGGGTTCCTCTGTCTGAAATGTAAGATGTACAAAGAAAACTAAAGCAGAGATCATGCAGACTGGAGCCCCAAGCCTCCGGTAAAATGTATACAGATAATCCTGTATAAGTAAGGGTGGAAGGGTATCACCCAACTCAGAAGGCTACTTTTGTGTCCCCAAACTCGTAAAGCCCTGTAAGAATATAGCAATCCAGCTGGTGGGAGAGAGGGGCCATGACTCCTGAAAGCCAGCGAAGACAGCACAGGCCTTCAAACTGTTGTGCACAAGGCGGCCAAGTCGTTCTCTGAGCCAAAACCCCACCTCCCTCTTCACTCTGCCTGGGCTCCGAGTTGACTGGCCCAGAAAGGCCAGCCAGGGTCTCTCCAGCCCCGCAGAGCAGTGGTTTCTTTACCCCCAATTAGATTCAGCCACAAAATTCCAAGCAGAAACTCATGGTGATATAGAGAGGGCTTTGATTTTTTTCCTTTTCTTTTTTAGTTATTTTATTTTATTTTATATATGTAGGTATGTATGTATTTTAATGTTGCAAAGACTGATCTGGGAAACAAGTACATTTCAAAAGGAGAAAAGCCATTAGCATGCATAAGAAATCAAAGCAGTGGAATACTGATTGTGGCAATTTAGGAAAGCTGGTACAATACACCTCTCCAATTCACAGGAGACTGAAAGAAAATATAGCCCACACGGCACACAGAAAATGGAGAGAACATGGCCTCAGGATGCAGGCAGTTGCTGAGTGCACACAGACAGTGGCCAGGGCTGCCTGGCAGAAGTGGGTGACAGGACCAAGGTCTGGGGCAACTTCTTCACTTCTGCCCCTGTCCCAGAGGGCAGTTGTGCCCCGCTGGTAATCTGGACACATGTGAAATCCATCCAAAGAGGCTAGAGAGGAACTCAATCCACGTTCTGATGAGGGAGGCTTTAAGCACCAATTTTATTTCCCTTTCTTTATTCTATGGACAAAAGCAGATTGGTAGACAGATGATTTCTGAAGTGCTGGAGAGGGTTAGACCAAAGAGCCTGGTTTGAGGTGGCACACACCGAGTGACCTTGGAGAAATCATTTGACTTCTTTGGGCCTCAGTTTCCCTTCCTGACTGCACCTTAGCAAAAATTATTTGGATCCTATTATCTCATTTAATTATAACAACCCTCTGAGTTGACACTATTATTATAATCCTATTCTACAAAGTCATATTTTCCAAAATCACAAACAAACCAGGAGTGCAAATCTGCCTGATTCAGGCTCATGTACTTAATCTAGACCCTTTACTGCCTTTAGGTTAATAGTGCCAAGTCTTTTCTGGTTTTGACCATCTATGGCCTTCATTTATTCAAATTCATTCAATGTAAATGTAAATTCATTCCAAGAGAAAGAGTTGGGACCACCAGAGTCTACTTGTATCCAACTAGTACCTAAGTATCAGAGGAGACCCCCCCCATCCAATGGTATGAAGGAGCTGCCCCCAAATCCTAATGCCTTTTCTACAGTTAGCGCCCAATCATATCTAGGTTCTGTGCTGGTGAGCTGCCTAGGAGTGGAGAAGCAGCACAGTGGCCTCTAACACGGACCCATTTCTAGCGATGGTCCCTCCCTCTACCCTCCCACAATGTCATCCATCATCCTCCAGTGTGCAATGACGATTCCGTGATAAAGCTGCTTCAGCAGGCTGGGGCTACGGGCCAACGCAACAGGCCAAGGGCAACAGAGAAAAGTATAATCACACAAGGGCCAGGTCCTCCTCTTGGGGTCAAAATGCTAAATGAGAGGAACAGGGCTTAGCAGCATCACATACGACCAAGAGTCGGTGTTCCGGGGTGCATGCTGGCCGCCAAGACAGTATGACTGAAGCTATATGAAAAGAAGTGGATTCCCTGGAAGATGTGTTGGCTTCGATCTGTGCTCATACCACACCTGGGAGAGTCTCACCTAGTTTCATCCCCACACTGACAAACAGGAAGCTTGGTAATGAAACTATAACCTGGATGAAGATTCACAGAAATGGAAAATTTCAAGAGGGAAACCCCTGGAGGACAAGAGCACCATCTCCAAAAGCTCCCTTCCTCCCCCTAAAGGAAGCAAGCGCATATTCCATATTCACCCCAATTGCACAGTGATGGGGACGGCAGGCAGGTAGAGTCGGGCCCAATTAGAGGAAAAATTCCCCCCAACACTGCTGTCCACATACAGAAAATCTGCCTCTGAAGGAAGTAACTGCCCAGTACCAGAGATGCTGAAGCAGAAGCTGGACAGTCACCAGGAGGGGAACGCGGAGGAGTTAAGGAGTCAAGATTCCAAGACAGAAGCTCAAAGTGCTGTTGTGTTTGAATTGTTCATTCAATGAACATGACCTTATGTGGAAACAGGGTTTTTGCAGATGTAATCAAGTTGACATCTTCCCGAAGTAGGGTGGGCCCTAAATCCAATGCCTGGCGTCCTTTAAAGAGGAGGGAGATGTGGACACAGGCACGTTTAGAGGAGAGGCAGCTGTGTTAAGACAGAGGCAGACACAGAAGTGATGCAGCTAGAAGACAATGAAGGCCAAGGTCACAGGTGAGCACCAGCAGCCAGGAAGAGGCAAGGAAGGCCTCTCAGGAGCCTTCAGAGGGAGCAGAGTCCTGCCACCTCCTTGCTGTCAGACTTCTGGCCTCCAGAACCGTGAGGGAGGAAATTTGTTTTCAGCGTCCAATGAGTGATAATGTGTTAGCACAGCCTCAGGAAACTAGTGTATGTACCAAGGCCCGAACCTGGTAACATTCTGTCCGTATCTTAGGAAAGGAAAGTTGCTTTCCAAGTGGGAACTTGGATGGGGCACTAAGATTAATTCTTGAATCAGAAGGAATGTTAAGAAACTAATTTAGCTATTTTTCTTTTTAACGCACTCATGTACTGATTAAACATCCGCTGAGTCCTTAATATGTGGCAAAAATTCTGCTAAGCCCTGAGGACACAGGCACAGATGACAGGAGACCCGCCTTCAAAAAGCTCACTGTCCACCTTCCACCATTACTTGGCAGATGTCTTCACAGGGGTGCTGTAACCGAGGCATTTACAAACACAGAGCTAAGGAAAAGACGAATGGTCATCTGTGACAGTGGGAATCAGGGAAGACTTTCTGCCAACGTTACATCTGCACTGGATCTTTAAAGTTTGTGCTCTGGTGACCAAGACGCAAGCACTTTCTAGACGTGACAACCCATATTCAAGGGCCTTGACCTAAGTCCCAGGTATGGGTAGAGGTAGGGTAGAAGAAGGGACAAGAAATGAAACTCAAGATCTATGGAGAAGCATCTCCAATTGTACACAGACTAGTCCGGGAAACCTCACGGGTGCTTGGACAACCCCAGCTCCAGTTTTGAAGAGTCCTCTTTAGTTCCTACCCCGATAACCAGAGCATCATGTCATTTTCCTGTCTGGTTTTGGAGTGACCAGACCACTACGTTCCTTCCCCAACACTGGATCTATACTCCCCCTTACAGCTTCAAAGGGAATATCAAACCTTAAAATACTCACTGATGAAAAGCTAGGCAGAAGACACATCAGATGGTCTCCCCCACCCCCAACAGAGTTTTAATCCATTCATTCCTCCTTGCTCTGGCATATGGAGAAGGGAGCGGCAGAAATGAAGCTAACAGCTGCTTCCCAACAGTGAAGGAGCAAGAGAGGATGTCAGTGTGTCATATTTGACAGCTGGGAGCGTTCTCAGAACATAATTATATAACCTCTTGCGTATAGAGGTTCCCCCCTTCCAGAGCACCCTCACATGTCACTGGGTTTTAGTCCTACAGCAGCCTAGGGAGCTGGCAGCCTAGATGAGGCCAGGGGGTGGCCCAGGGTTACGTGAACTGCAAGTTAGAGGCTGACCCAGATTAGATCTCAGTTCCCGACCTTAGACGCCATTGCCTTCGCAGTTTTGTGTATTCTTCTTTTGAAGTGTGTAAACGGGCTTCTGGGATTCCCTATGGAGACAGGGATTCAGAGGGACTAAGTGGAAATTACTCAAAGACACGAACAAAGAGTCCACTGGAAGGGCAAAGAGAGCAAATCCTATTCCCTTCACCTGCAAGTAGGAGGCATTTCCTGCACATGATCAAAATAACCACAGCTTGGAATTTGGGGGTCTTAAGAAATGAGTTGAGGGCTGAAGTAGGGTGCAAAGCTGTGGGATGTATGCAGCTGTGATGGCACCTGGGGGGCAGACCTGGCTAGAGCCCTCTTAACTCCTCCCTGACCCGGCCCGCCATCCAGTATACGACCTCTCTGTCCAACGTACCACTAGATCTGCCCCCTTTAAAAAGCAAGGGCCTAGAAGTGGCTGGCACCAAGGGTAACAATGAAATCAACTCATCAAAAACTGAGAACTGAGCCAGTGACCCTTGTGCCCCCACGGACTTTCCCCAAATATCATTCTATTAAGCTAACTGTTCATCTCCAGGGATCAGAACTTCTCCCAAATGCTCAGGTGGAGAACGAAACTGCAAACTTTAAATACAGATTAAAACTATCAAGTGCAAGTAGGAACCACACTCTTCCTGAAGAATGGAAAACACTGTTGGCCTGATCCCTTCACTTTGTGAAGATTAAAAAACAAAAGAACATCCAGTAGATTGCATCTTCTGGTTATATCTGATTAAGGAAATTAATGCAAGGAAATAAATGAGCGTTGCTTGCATTTAAATAATCTCCTTGCTTTCTCCTACCCCCCCAACCCAATATGTGTGTTCTGGGGATTTCTTTGTACCCAATCTACGATGTTAAGGACATGGCGTATCTCTGCGTGCAGGTGCGCATGCGTATGTACACATACACACACATGCACATGGGATTCACAACTAGAATCTTCTTTGCCAGGTGTCCCAGATTGTAAATAAATTCTAAACTAATTTAATTATCTTATATTTCCTTGAAGACAGTGCCTGCTTTGGAGGCATTCTGGGCGATCACATGAAACATAAGGATATAAAGAACAATATGTCCTCACACCAGGTATGAGATAACTCACAAATGGGAGAAAGCTCCCATCCTTAAAAGAGGGGTGTTCACTGGTTTCCTGAGAAATTGCTGAAACCCCTGCACGACCACGTTCGACTAGCTCTTTTCTGCCTCACACACGTCTAGAAGGAGACGTCAGGCTCTGTGTGAGGAGAGGCTGCAAGTGTTCCCTCCTTCCAGAAGAGAAGGAATGGGGACTCTCCCCCTTCTCTCTCATCTCCCTGAGTGCATGCACACATAGCACACGGGGCACAGCCACAGGCACAGGAGACAATCAAGTCAGACAATATTGACATCATCAGGTTTTGAAATGAATGATTTCACACAGAAATCTGTCAGTGGTCCAGTAAGTAACAGGAGGAGCACTCGACGAAGGGAGGAGGAGGCAGCTCAGACAAGCCGCACGTTGGGAGCGTCTTATTCGCAAAGGGGAAGATAGATACCCGGGCTCACCCTGCCCTGTGATCCCAAGACTCATGGAGACAGCACAAAGAAGGTAGCAAAAGATGGTGAGTGCAGGTATTCTGGCTGGAGAGGGTATGGACTTTTCCCTCGGTTGTTGTTGGCTTTCATTTTATTTCTGAGAAGAGGACTCTGAGAAATTAGGTCAATCACTGCTTCTCTGGGGGGGGCCTCAGGTAATTCCATCTGGGGATAGAAGAGGTCCTCTCCCCTGGAATCTAGGTGGGCTCTCTGACTGCCAGGTCAACCGAATACCATAGAAGTAATGCTTCGCAGATTTTCGGGCCCAGGACTTAAGAAGCTAGCAGCTTCCACTTCCTGTCTCTTGGATCATTCTCTCTCGGATCCCTAATTGTCCATGTCAAATCTCTAACTTACACTGAGGCTGTCCTGCTATGAAGAAGGCCACACTAGTCACAAAGGAAGACTGGAGGTATGGGGCAAGACGAAGGAGCGAGGGAGAGAGATGTCTGGCCAGCTCCCAGCTGAGGTACAGAAACCACAGAGCAATTATAAGCCATCTCTTCGTTGCTCTGCCTGAATTCCTGATTCAGAGAATCATCAAATATAATAAGTTGTTATTTTAAGCTACTAGGTTTTAGGGGTAGTTGTTATGCAGCAATCAGTAACTGAGACAGGGACCTGAAAAGCCTTCCCCGCTCCAACAACTCCATAACCTTCATGCATCTCAGTGGCCTCCGCTTCTTACTCCGTATTCACTAGGAAAGCCAAATTCAGAGGCTAGTGGGACTGCGTGCCAAGAAGGCTGGAGAAGAGGCAGAGCTTTGCCACCACCCGTCCCCCCGGACTTCAGATAGATAAGAGACAGGCAGAGCAAGAAAATGGAGTCAATGCAATGGGAAACAGCCACAAAAAGGAAAGACACAAGGCCTGATGTGGACTGAGAACATCGGACTCTTTTCATGTAGCCAGCCGTCCTGGACTTTTCAGTGCCACAGGTCACCAAATGCATATTCTGCTGAAGCAAGTCTGTTGGGTCTTCTGACACTTTTCAGTGCCTAACTGCCAGCTAACCGAAGAAGGGCTGTCACCGGCCCTTGCTGTCGGCCATGCCATGCCAGTCATCAGTAGCAAAGGAAGAAGTCACCTCAGGGGGACTGATGATGGGGGAACCTATGGGCACAATTTTTCAACACATCAGGGCTCCGTTTCTCTGGTGTTTAAAATGAAAAGATGGGACTGAGCTATTTCCAGGGAAGGAAAGATCCTAACGTCCCTAGGATTCGGTGGCCTCAGCTTTTCCATGCTATGGCAGTGGCCACATAGAGTGATGAAAAACAGGTAGCCGAGCAGACTGGCATTGGTGGCTAGCTAAGCAAACTACCATGGAAAGCACAGTGGGAAATGGGGCCAATGAAATGTGAGTTTGGGGACCAGGCTACTAACCAAAAATGAGTCCATCAAATAAAACACTAAAGGATTCAGTAGGTCACAGACTAGTTGCTAAAATAAACATACTGTATTTAGTAACGAAATAAAGGAGGAGGAATAATGTCGCGGGATTGGGTGGTGGAGGAGACAGGCATGGTGCATGAAACAATCCAGAATCTAAAAAGCTGGCTCCAGCTGAGGTCTAAGGCTCTAACCTTCCTGTCTCCCCCTATCACCAGAACGAAGCCCAAGCACAACCATCTAGAATCACACAGTTGTGGCTGACCCTACCCACGCTCGAATCACAGTTGAGTTTCGGGCTGTGCCAAAGGAGACTGAAGACTGCCAATTACCCTGATGAGACCTTTGCTCTGCAAAGCCCTTATCCCCAACAGCCCTTGACCTCAGCTTCCATCAGGGCTGTGGCCAGTTCCACAGGAAGCAGCTGCACCTGCTGCCATCAATGAGCCCATTCCAGTCCGCACAGGCCAAAGCCAACAACCCGCCACTAACATCATGAATAATGGAGAAGACTCCTGCTCTCCGGGCAGCCACCAGCACTCTCTACAATGGCTGAACTGAGCCAGGGAAGGGAACTGAGCAGCAGGAAATAAGGCGGCCGCAGCCTTCACATTATATTAGAGGCATGTGGAGCAATTCCCAGAGGAAAATAAATTGTACAGCAATCACACTTGGATGGATGATGCTTAACTGGAGCTAGGGCCTGCCATTTATTAGGATGGCTCGCTGAAGAAGGCTAATAATCATCATCATGAAATAAATTACACAACCAAATAGCGATGATTCTTGGTCCAGGACTGCTTAGACACACAGTGATCCCTAAACCATGCATTCAAGGCTGCCCCTCACTCTTAGTGCACAGAGAGAACCTCCCTAACATGAGTCAGGAAATCTGGATCTGAATCCCAACTCCATTCCCCAGCTGAGTCTTTCTAGTTAATGACATCCTCTGACTCTCAGCTTCTCATCTCTAAGATGGGTAAATAAACTAGAACATTTAAAGCATCGTGAGCGCAGTGAGTAAGTGCACCAGATCATCTGGGCATTTCGGTCATGCTACTCTGGTACTTAAAAATGCAAACCCATACTGAAACAGATAGCCACGCATCACATGACTCGTTTAAGGCAAAAATATATCCAAATGGAGAATGGTTTTCTGTGGCTACTGTAACTCTATACTACTGTCCTCCCAGTCAGTGTGGCCTGATGTCACCTCCATCCTCAGAGCGAAAGTTCGGTACAACTGCTCAACCACACCCTGTTTGGGTACTGTCAGGAACGTCTCTTAGCCTATAAGGTGGGGATAAAGACGTTTGCTCTGCCAAGTTCAGAGGTTATGATGAGGCCATCTGTGGAGATGATGGAAGTGAAAGTTTCGTACTGTAAAGCTTCACTTCACATGGACTGTGAGCATGTTCACGAGGCCAAGGGCTGAGCCAGTCACTTGCACACACAATCCACCTTTTGCCCGCTCCGCCTTGTGCCAACAGTCACCTGGCATGAAAAGGTGCCACTATGTGCAGATTGAAGATATCCAAGCTTATTGGAAAAGGAAGGATACTAACTGGTTAAAAATGATAGTTATCTACAAGTTGACAGTACCTACCAAATATGGGTTACTAATGTCAACAAAACCTGACTACTGTAAAGGACACATTTCATTTTTTTCAACAAATCTTTCTTGAGCATGCACTGTTTGCCAGGCACTGAGCAGGAAGCATGGCATACGGTAGTAAACAAGAATGATACAGAATCTCTCTTCATGGGGACTATCTTCTATGGAGAAGGACTGACATTTTATAAGGGATAAGTACAGGTACAGATGGGAGTATAATGAACGAACCCAGCGAGCCTCACCTATGGGCTGAAAGTGACAAGGGGGAGAGGCCAGAGAAAGTACGTTCCAAGGTCTCAAGTCCAGAGTGAGTGAGTCAGGCTAAAGGACCTCAAAGAAACCCAGAGTGGAGAGAGCAAACAGTGTGGAAGAAGGCGAGGCTCAGCAGGTGGGCAGGTGACCAGGGATGACTTTTAATCTGATGATAATGGTAGCCACAGGAAAGCTTCAAGCAGGACGGGGACAAAAGCGTTTGTGGAGAGAACAGTTAAGGAGACTCTCTACTTCAATAACGGGAAATGCCTTTGGCACTGAACAGAGATATTATAGGATGCTGAGGTATAAAGAAAAATAATCAAACACTGTGATAGATAAAGGTAGAGCTGACTTAATCCTGTGACATTTCCTAGACATTTCACTTTTTTTTTTTAATAATCATGACCCAAGTTTGTCTCTCATAAAACTGAGGTATGGAAATAATTCTTGCCTAGCTTCCTGATTGTTTAGATTTAGACAAAGGAAAACAATTTACTCATTTATCAGCTAATAAATGAATAAAGTCCCACCTGCTTCCAAAAAGGATTTGAGGTAGTTTACAATACGAGATAAAGAGAGACAAACAAACCAAAAGATATCCCATGGTCAAGGGGAGGTCACTGTTGGCCTTCTGTCTTATGGGGGGGGGCCCCTCAGGATCAAAAGTGGCCAAGCTCTGACTTTATGACTGAAAATTTCAATACTGAGAAAGAATTATGGGTAATGGGATGGCTGAAATTAAGAAGCAGAATCAGTTTCCAGGTTTTCTCTAGGCTCATCTCTGGACAAGTCTCTCTGCCTCCTAGCAGTAAAGACCCTACACCATGTCTTTGAAAACGGGAGCCAAAGCCAAGGTTTCATTCATCCAAAGACACAGACACAGACACACACAGACACACACACAGTTACAGCCATAAAGATGCCACTGGATTCTGACCTCTATTCCCTTTTCTCTTACGAGGCTCAGCATAAGTGATTCATTAGCTCCCCAAAGCCAACAGTTCCCCAGATTGGCGATGCTCAGCAAAGCACCCAATGCGAAATTCACAAGTTTAGAAGACACACAACCCAAGCAAGCATGCCTCCCCCCAACCCCTTGTTCTATATATATCCCTCAGGGAGGGAAGTGCTTAGGTGCTTCAATCTGGAAGCTCTCCAAAATGAAACCCTTCCCTCAGCCCCGTCAGCCTCCTGCAGCCTCGACAATGGGAAGACCGCCGCACACACAACTACTACTGGTATGATTACGTGAGAGCTGAGTAATGTCACGGGTGCTCAAGTGTACAGCTTCAGACAGTACAGGGAGAATTTCTAGAATGACAGCACTTGATAACTGGGAAGAGGGTCCCTGGACACTTCCCAACTTTCATCCTGTCACAGCACACAAGACAGCACTGATATTTGCATGACACCAGGGTGAAGGGGAAGAGGCCTCCAGGGCCCCAAGTAACTAGTCTCAGAAGGCCTCCCTGCTCATTCCCCTCCCCAACTAGAACCCATCCACAGCCCCAAACTGAAAAGCTCTGCCTGAAAGAACAACTAAGCTCAAGCCAGTCTTCCCACCTGCCCTTCTTCCCACCCCCTCCATTTAGCCAGTTTCACAGCTGGAGAAACCACAGGGCCTCCCGCGTGCCTCTTTCCTGTGAGCCCACCTCTGCCGCTCTGACCTGCTGTCCTGCTCTTCACTCTTTGGAGGCAGAAGACCCCCCTAGTACATTGCGTCCCTTCTCTTCAGCACTGAGCAGAGCACCTACCTAACACGCTGAAGGTAGCTGTACAATGTTCACTTTCAAAATGTCTCTTCCTCTGGTCCTTTAGGTGAACAGGTGTTTTACAGTCCCTAGCACTGGAGCACTGCATCACCCTGGTGTGACTGTCCCCATATGAAAGCCGCCTCCATTTACCCCAATTTGGGTGTGCCGCCCATTTCCTCCTGAGACCCTGACTGACACAATGAGGAAAAAATAAGTGGGTAGTTATATTACGTCCACAACATCAAAGCAACATGATTATTAAATCAACTGCAATTGTTTTTCTATTAGGTCTTACTTGTTACCTGTATGTTACCCACCCAACCATTCCTCTATTTCCCAAATGTTAGCTTCATAAGGACAGACACTATATAAACCCAAATACCATGCATCTAGAAGATACTTAGATGTTTGCCAAATGGATGGATGAATGAATGAACAAACGAGCAAACAATATGGCAAATATTTGGTGGGAGAAAACAGTTAGAAAAATGAATGTAAATTAGAATTACCATATGGATGTGGAGAGATAGTAAAAGAACATAAAGCCTGAATTTTGTCGTTGTTGTTATGAAAAGACTGTGGGCGGATTTTTAATTTTTAATTTTTCATTAAATTTGCCATGTTTATATAGCAATAATACTTCAAAAAGAAAACATTTTTGTGCCACTGAAATCTGGGATGAAAATGGAAATGGAACAGATATGCATTTATATATTTTATGAGTACACAAATGGAATACCAAAATAAACTTCTTCGAGAGACAACCAAATTTAAACGTGAAGGTCGACTTTCCCTCTGTACATAGCTATTAAGGAGTAATTAAGACTTTCCACTGTGTTAAGCAACCACTTGCCTAACAAAGTTGCCATAATTGTGTTAAGACAGGGCAGATGGAATCAAATGAGATGCAAATGGGGCATAGTCCCCACGTGGATTTATGGCCCACATTTTTACTATCAACAGTTCTTCTCAAGCAAGGGACAACATGGTTACATAAACATATCTCTACATGTTTTCCAGAGGCTACTGAGCCAACAACCAGAGCGGAAATACACCTAGACAAATGCTGGAGACTTAGCTTCTGGACCTGGATTAACCAGCAAGTAGCTGTGTGACCCTAAGCAGGTTGCTCCACCTCTCTGGACTCTACTTTCCTCATGAGTAAGACTACAGTTCTGACATGCTGTCCCCACTACCACCAGGGCCAGGCCATATCGTTTCCTGGGTGTTTCCCAGGGACTGCGACCTCAACAGGACCAGTGGCAAGCTCTCTGTTTCACCCTGAAACGTGTCTCCTTTTGCTTTCTGTACCCTTCTGTGAATGGCTCCAGGATGTGGTCTTGTGCCCAAGACAGCAACCTAGCCATCACCTTAGATTTCTGCCTCTCCTTTACCACCCACATCGACAACATGCATCTGAGCAAGTGTACCTTCTAATTATTTCTGGAACCTGCCCTGTTTTCTCTGTAACTGCTGCTCCCACTCCAGTTCAGCCTCCCATCAGCTCTCTCCTAGACCACTGCAACACAATCCTCACTAGTCGGCCTTCCTTTAGTCTGTTGAGCCCCTGCCCAGCATTGTGCCACAGTGCTCCTCCCCAAGTGGGTTTCATTCCCCCGCTTAAAGCCCATCAATAGCGACTGCGTTCTCTTGAGGCTAATGCTCTACAATAAGGTTGGTGCACGAGGCTCTTCATTCTCTAGCCTCTGTTTACCCTTCAGCCTTGCTTCTGGCCACTTCTTCCTGTTTGCTCCAACTGTCACACACATTAAGCTACTTTGGCTCCCGGAAGGGGCATGTTTTCCTCGGGCTCAGTGGCCTTTGAAGAATTTGCCCTCTGGTTAAAATGCTCTTCCTTTCCCCTTCTTTCTTCCTCCTTGGTCTGCTTCTTTCTACTGGCCCTTCAGGCTCCAGCTGTCTCCAGAAACTCTCTTAGGGCACCAACCTGGGGTAGGTGCTCCTCCTGTACGTGTTCTCATAGCACCTGATACTTCCTATTCAGAATTGTAACAGTCTGTTTTCTGAGGGAAACCTGACGGCAGTGGCTTGCTCGGCATTTATTTCTGGGATCTAGAACAATCTCTGCCCACAATAACTAATATACGTTTGTAGATGAAATGCAAGAGAGAGAGAGAGAGAGAGAGAGAGGAAGGAAGAAGGGAAGAATGAAAACCCACTTTTTTTTTTTTATAAGCAAGCTCAACGCCATGTACTACACAAGATGTGTGTTAGGACCCCGAGGATTCCACAAGGGCCTTAGCTGCATGCTTATATCTTCTTAGTTTTCTAACTAAGGAGATGGAATGAATTCCAGAGATTACAATATCTATTATTTTGTTTTTAAACTGTATTTTACCCTCAAATCATTCCAGATGATTCCAAGCCCATCTTTAAAAGAGCACCCATAACAACATACATCATAACTGAAAAAATCAGACAATCATCCTGAGTATTCAGAACCATTTCAAACTGGTTACCTCCACCAAACAGGTCATGCATGCCCTTTCCCAATATCCCGAAACTTAATTCACACGATTCCCACTTCCCTACTCTAAGCTCCGCCCATTTCAAATATAAACTCATCCATGAAGCTTCCCTGGCCACCCGTGTCAGAGCTGCTCAAGGTAGGGTTCATCTCGCTGACCTCCCACAAGGCTTCATACAGACATCATCCCATGGTCTACCCTGTTCATCTGTAATGACTCATATATACACTGTTTACCTGTACTTCTGTATTGTACATATATATTTTACAACATCTATCCATAGTCAAATGTCTGCTCAAAGAATCTAGTTCAAACTCCTAACCAATGCATCTTCATTAACAAGAATAAGTAACAACTCAGTGATACCGGGTTACTCAGATGTGGGGCCTGAGGGTCTAGTAAGTTCACAGGCAAGTATTCCAAACCAGATACATGTTTTGCACATCTTTCTCTCCAGAAGTTTCCACGTCTCAATTTGGATGAGTATTTTATTCTCAAAACTTGGAAGGGCCAAAGATACCAGTTGTTGGGAATTTGAGGTTCACAAATAAATCACAACCCTCCTTTCACGCAAACCTATTGTTGAAAAAGGAGGAAAAAACAAAACAAAACAAAACACTGGAAGAGAGCACGAGGGTATGAAGAAGACATGAGATAGGCAGGCACTGTGCCTAACAAAAATTTGTCTTCAAGCAGTCCCTCCCCTTCTTCCCACCTCCCAGCACCCAAAATGAAGAGTGAACTAAATGATTTCAAATGGCTTTTTGACTCCGTGGTGTATCATCTACTTACGAGTTTTCTTCCACCAGGCAAATTCAAGAGCATGACTAAGTTATTAAGAAGGTGGACACAGATGAGTGGCTTTATAGACCTTTTCCCCCCACAGAGAAAATTGGACAAGAAATAAAAAGCTTAAGTTCTTTGATATCAGGTCTTTACTTATTGCCGTCTATAGAATAAAGATTTATTCAGCAGCATCTTCTGGTCTAGTTTGCCCTTTCATGAAAAACTAACTTTTTTTTATAGCTTTAAAAAGCATCCATTAAGTCAAGTGAGGCTTTTGAATTTCTGCATTTATATGAACTACGACTTGCAGACCTTACTGTGAGAATCCCAATTCCTCTCTACAGTCCCAGCTAACATACGTGCTGATCACATGGGGGGCATGTGGTGCTGAAGAGCAGGACCCCCGGTGTCAGCAAAATTCTAAAGGAGCACCTCCACCCCCACCCCAGAAAAAGACAGAAGGAGGTGCTAAAGAAGCAATGGCCAAACCTTCTGCAGGCCTTCCTTACCTCCCTAAAATAAACATGAATTCTGAAATGCACACAGCAGGTGCCAGCCAAGGCTAGAGGTTAAGGGCAAAATACACTCAGTCTTGGGGATTAGGAGGGGAGATCAACAATGACTCTCTCAGAGAGGGGAGATTCTGAGGGGGTGCAGAGCACACATGGCTCTCCTTAAGCCAGATTCCACCAGCACAAACAGCCTTGAAATAAAGGTCTCCAGAGGGACCTTGAGAAGAGAGGCAGGGCCCATCGGTGCTCTCAGTACTAACCAAGGTGACACAGCATTTGAGCACACGTGATAATTCGAACAAACCTCCTTAGGCCTCAAAAAGGCACTCTCTGCTTCCTTCACCTTCCATCACTGTATTTCTTTCTAGCTGATTCATGAGATTGTAAGTTCTGCTGGAAATAAAATAGTGATTGGAGAGGTTGTGCAAATAGGGATCTTTCAGAGAGGACACCATTCATCCTGCAGCAGGTCTGAAGTGGGGAGAACCAAAATAGGGGGTATCTACTGGAGGCAAAAAAAAAAAAAAAAAATCTTCATCAACTCTTGAGCAGGAGCTTTCAATGGTTCCCGAGGAATTTCTCCCAAAGCAGATAAATCTTCAACTGATTAATACCATAAACAACTAAAATAGATTTTTATTGTAGAGAATACCATTAGCAAGAAAGTCTTTTGAACTTTCCTTAAAACCACAGAGCAGTCAGCTTTAGCACCCGCGCAGGGCCGAATTCTTCCAACCCCACACCTCTGATGTGGGGTAGCGAAAGAGAGTAGGAGCTCACTCTGAGAAGAGTGATGGATCAGGGCATCCTGAGCTCCCTAGGATTCCACTGCTCCCAGGAGCACAGCCAGAGAGCAACTGTGTTAGGAGCT